>NW_015507481.1:26658-46813 GCF_001515645.1 Sinocyclocheilus grahami | reverse complement strand
TTGTTCCCCTTTAAGGGACCCCCCCCCCCCAATAAAAACCCATTTAAATAGATTTTCTGTTGCTCTAAACAAGTTTTTTTTGTACTCACTTATACCTTTAGTTTAGCCATTACAACAGTGTTTTAACAAACACATTTGCTTGCGGTCTGGCGAAGGAGGACAATAAAGTGTGGAGACTTCAGCTGAAGTTGGACATGATTTGATATTGACACGGTGTAACGTGGTGTAATCATGTCATGATTTTCTTTTGTAAATGGTATAATGATTTACAAAGATTTGCAGATTCACTGGTTTTATCTCAATTTAAAATGAGACTCCTAGTCAAGTAATAATGAGATCAACAGAGCAGCTATTAATTAATAGTGTGGTACGATAAGCAGATATTGTTTCTGAAAACTATTTTGCATGGGATATTTTGATATTTGAATATTAAATGCTCAAGCTCTCTAAAGCAGGATGGTTCTAATTAGCTGTCAATGTTTTCATGGTCCATCAGCTGAAAAAGTAATTCTGAAGCATGTTACTTCGGTGTAAACCTGAAAATGACTTTGTTTTAAAATGTTTATATTTTGTAATTTTTGTGTTTCTTCTGTCTTGTCCTTTTCAGGTTTTAGCCAGATAGCCATGTACACATTGTCTTTTCAGGTTTACCTTGAAGTACCAAAGTACCAAAGTGCATTTACTCTGTGGAGTTGAAAACGTTTTGTGGTAATGTGGAAAATTTAGATTTTTCTAAACTATATATACAGTATACTGATTCAAATGTAGTGAATTGAGCACTTTTTTCATTTAAAAGTACTGCTATATGAACAAAAGTGCAATAACATTTGGTTTGCAAACACTTTAAACAAATAAGGTGCTTTTTTATAGCAGTATTCCTTTTACATAGTTAGCAGTTAAAATATTTCTTGTAAATCTCAACTTATATCATTAATGTAATCAAATTAAATATAAAACAAGCTATTTACCACTGCCAGGACATTAACGTTTTTATAGAAAATATTTTATAGTTTGTTATAGAAAAACAAGTTATGCTCAGAGTCCAGAGCCTCGATAATAACATTATAACAGGCACCTTCCGAGTAGAGACCTGCACTATCGCGGGACAACACTTGATGTGCGGGTGAGGGCGGGTCGAGACTCGTATGAGCGAGAGAATGCAGGAGAATAGGGGTGTACTCACACTAGGCAACCTTAACCGTGCCCAAGTGCGTTTGACCCCCAAAGCCTGGTTCGTTTGACTAGTGTGATCGCTCTGTGGTGGTGGACAGTAACGGAGTAGTTTTATTTCGTTACTGTACTTAAGTAAATTTTTCAAGTATCTGTACTTAACTGGAGTAGTTTTATTTTGAGTAACTTTTACTTTTACTCAGGGTGTGAACTACGGGGGAGCTCGGCTCCCCTGAAAACGTGATTTGTGAAATTTTGGGGGGTCTCAAAAAATATTGACAATTTGTTATTTTGACGTGCAATTTCAGTTTTGTGTAATGTGATCATCGTGTATTATTATGTGTAAAATTGCAAAAATATAAATTCATGCATGACGGAAATTTAAACCTAATTCATAAAGATAACTATACATGCTATTCTTGTCATGAGCATCAAGGTGTGGGGGCGCTGCGGTGCAAATTCCACTCATGTTTAGTACGTTAACTCAAAATATTGGCCCAACACATAAACGTTGGATTCTGTTGCCGATTCTGTGTTAAGGTAAGGCATGTTATTCGAAATTATGTGTTGTGGCTGGGTTGACTCTCGATGTCTAAGGCGCTGCGGTGCAAATTCCACTCATGTTTAGTACGTTAACTCAAAATATTGGCCCAACACATAAACGTTGGATTCTGTTGCCGATTCTGTGTTAAGGTAAGGCATGTTATTCGAAATTATGTGTTGTGGCTGGGTTGACTCTCGATGTCTAAGGCCTAATTGAACGGAGGAATTATGGTATTCTTCTATAGCCTGACGACGAGTAACTTTAACCGTTGTTCATGTGAACTCAAAGACAGCCGGATGCTTTGTTTATAGTCTATTTGTGGGTGGCTGTTTGTTGTTTCTCCTATCAATTCGTGTCGATAAAGTATAATAGGGTAAATCCTGTAAAGTGATTTGTCTGTCAGCTCATCCATTTTATACCCTTTTCTCTTACCAAAGTTGGTAGTTCCTGTTTTTATTATTGGCTATGCCTACCTGGTTTGCCACAATGACTAAATCTGGAGCACTGACTGTCCAAGTCAAGGACATTATGGTGACTAAAATGCACTTGTGCTGATGTCACATCTTATATGACCTCATGTGCTCAGATATGCTTATCAGTGGAATTTGCCAGATCAGCTTTTTTTACTCCCAAGGCCATTTTTATTAATGGTGGAATTTGGCCAGATCGGCCACCTTCATTCTGCTGCCAATAAGGTGGTCACATGAGACATTCATCAAATATGTTTACATGTTCCTGTTAACTTCTGGGAATAACCCAGAGTTCATTGGGTTATTTAAGTTCACTTGGTACAATCCAATGGAAACCACCAGTATTGCTGTCACAAATTCTGTCCATGGACTTCCGTTCATTCACCACCAGAGGTCACACTTTCCATTACATTGACTCTCGCACAACACAAACTGTTGCATAGCACCCCGGACTACATATCCCATCATTCATTGCACGGTTTGCACACTGCACTGATTGCACTCATTGCACACAGCTGTTTCTTATCACCTCACTCACTATATAACACCCACTCAAACTGCCATTCTCTGCTGAGTATTGTTTAGCCTGTACCCCATTCCGAGTCCCTGTGGTTTCCTTGTTTTGCCTTGCCTTGCCTGTTTTCGCGGTTTCTGATCTTTGCCTGTGTTCCTGGATTTTCCCTCTCGTCTCGCCCCTGTGATTCTGTCTGCCGATCAGTGACCTACGCTAGCCCTAGGACTATTCTTGTGTTTTGCCCGCCATATACCTGTTTGCCATTGTTCGACCCTGCCTGTTATACCACGTCTCTTTAATAAAAGCTTGCAGATGGATCCACACGTCTCATGTCTCGTCAGCCCCGTGACAATTGCTCAATGAATAGGCCCTCAGACTTACATTCTACATTAGGACATCCAGTATTGGAATAACTCAAGCATATTAATCAGTATATTGATTACTTTCATGACCATTCATCATATTTTAAGATAATACCATATTGAGTAAATAGCATAATATATAATAGAATTACACAATATATTCAAGTCGACAACTCGCTGATTCAGATGAACCGTTTAGTGCGAGTCTCCAGTAAACTGAATTCACAAGTAAGAACTGGGAGATCTTGTGAGCGCGCGCGACTGATGCTGCTAAAAGTAGAACCGGGAGATCTAGTCAGATGCTGTTAAAATTAAGTTACTAATGTTGAATTTTAGGATCAATTATTGTAACTGAAAATCATATTTAGGTCAAAACTGTCAGTTGTTTGTGAACTAAATCTGCTGTAAAGGGTGATCTATTTAAGCCCACTGAAATGCTTGAATGAAGACACAGAGTCTCTATGTTTTAGGTTAAAAAACCCCGAAACATTAAAATAACACAGACTGAATAAAATAACTCATGCACGTTCATATTCACCGCTGCCGTAACGTTAGGTTTTGTTCAAATGCTACACATTTAGCCCTATGTGACGTCTGTTTTTATATTGTTTATCAACAGTATACATTTTTATATTGTTTGGATTAACTAGCCGAGTAGACAGATATGAATGTTTATTCATAACCATACTGAAAATAAGTAAATATTGTTAGCTGATGCTAACTGTCTAGCTAACAAGCTTGCTGGTGCTAAGTTGAGGTAATTTTTAGATATAAAGTCCAAATATTTTTATTCAACCACCTAGATAGATTACATCTGAGGGAAAAAGAAAGGATGTGATGTTCAGAACATGGTAACTACAGTAATTATCACAGTGGGTAGTGATGCCCTCTGGGGGCATTTGGCCAGGGGTGCTTTTACACCACAGACAAGGCTTGAGAAGAAAAAAATCATTATGAAATTATGTTAATAGTGTTCATCGTCTGTTTGATTACGTCTTTAATTGATTTTTCTGTACATTTCTGCCATATGTACATTAACTGACAGTCACCACTGATAAGCTACCACTAAATATTGTAGAAACTTAATTCGATTTGTATCGTGAAAAGCGCTATACAAATAAACTGAATTTAATTGAATCTAGTGGCTTTAACTGGATAGACTAACAAAAACATTAAAATGCAACGACACTTACATAGTCATCGCATCTTGTGTGCCACTGATAAAGCTGCCTGACGCACACCAAAAATGTGTGTGTGTGTGTGTGTGTGTGTGTGTGTTAGGGCTGTCAGATAAAAATTCGAATTTCGAATATTCGTTGAATTTAAAATTAAAATCAACATTCGAATGCCACTTTTTTGAATATTCGAAATTCAAATTTTTATCTGACAGCCCTAACACACACACACACATATTTTTATGCTAATTTGTAAGACGCTTTAGGAACATCTATGAAAGATGCCCATTTGTAAAATACTCAAAAGTTAGAGTCCTGTGAGCACCAGGGAGCCGCTAACACTGATACAATACAGTAACCAGTACAGTAAAACTCATGCATTTGGAGAGAAAGTATCTTGAAAACAAAGAGGATTTATCCATCTGTATTTAGAATTACATGGATGTAGCATGCAAATTAGCATTAAAATACTTTGTTGGAATATATTAGTCTGTTGTAGTATCGGGGTGATGTGGGTCAATGAGGTTGTATGTTATGCTCAGTGTGTTAGGGGTGGTGATTAGGTGTTGAACCATATTGAAGGCCCAAATACAGATCATGAAACAAGGCCATCTTTCATTGTTTCTCCATCCAACCTTCCCTTGTGGAAGCGTGATTATAGGTCGTGGCCGCGAGATGCTATGTTGAGGGAACAACATCCATTTCTCGTAGCCACGACTTCTTATGACATATTTTTCTCGTGGCCACGAGTTTAATGTGTAAATAAACTTGCGTGACCATATGTGTCATGTTAAAACAAAAATGTAAGAGCGAAGTGAAATATCATTCAATAAACTAAATGAAGTAAGTCTATGTTTGCTAATATTTCATAAATACGTAATAAATCAAGGAAACGTGGCTGCATGTATTTGTATCCAATTTGATTCTTACCTGACGCCATTTCTTACCTGACGCCAATTTACACCTAAACAAATTGAAAGAAAAACACTGATAGAGAGCTGACCTGCGCCCCGCCCCGCCTGTAGAGACGGGTGGATTTTATATTTATTGAAATGAAACTTACTCCATCCATTTATTGTCCTTCTTTAATCCAGAAATGAAGTACGGAGGACACGGCTTCTTGTTTAATTGTTCTGATGAATAGAATAAGCAAATACAAACTCATAGAAATTATGTTTAATATATATATATATAAATGCAGTAGCAGCTCCTGGCCATTAATTTAGGTCGAGGTTCTGGGTCGTAGCTCTATTTTATGATTACTCTTAATACATTTCACATTCTAATCGCTGAACACAGGCAGACATGCTTCTGGAAGAGGTTATGTGTCTTTACGAAACTCAGTCAGAGGGTGGCGCTATAATGTTGAATAACAGGCTCTTAATACACAGGCACAGAATGTTCTCTTATTCTGTATTCTTATTAAGTCTCGTCTACAGTCTGTTTTTCATTGTATTCTGTACATGATACTTACGCATGACAATTAATGACTTGAACTTCACTCTTGAAGAAGCATTAAAAAACATTTAATGTTCTATTTAATAGTTCGCACAAAATTTCTAACTCTGTCAACAATTACTTACCCTCACGTTGTTCCAAGCCCTTTAGGACTAGAGTTCATCTTTGAAACTAAACCTGAGATATGTTACTAAAACCTGTCTCCCTCCCTCGCTCAGTTGAAATTCAATTTAACTTAATTAAAACAAAACAAAAAAAGTAATCCATATGAATCGAGTTGTTTCAAAACTAGCAAACGGAAATTGCACCAATTGACTGTTGAAATGTAAGAAATTAAACCCATTCTACAACCCAGTGTTTGCAACTTTAATTATAATGGAAATAAAATATTTTCAATATATTTGTACACTGTACATTATTATTTACATAATAATAATAATGCCAGAATGGTTAAAGCAACATTTTGGCCAAGTAACCCAACAAATTAGTTATTTTATAACCCAATTTATTGGGTAAAACTTACTTTTATGTTTTTTAAGAATTATGTTAGGGTCGTCACGATCGCAATGACAACATCCCGGATCAACACCGTTCATATATTCCTGCGGAGTAAGATTAAATTTAATTAATTTACATTTAACCAGATTAATATGGAGAGGCACTCTGATATAGACCTTCATTTATGTGTTTTTGACTTTCACGACACAGTACATGACGTGAGAACAGTTCGCTATTTAGCTTTGTACGTTAGCATGGACTCGTTAACTTTAACGCTAACGTTAGCTAGTTTTAGCCAGAGATAGCTTGCTGAAGCACAAGATGCCATTAACGTTCTGCTTGAGCAGATGAAAAGTGTAACTTAATGAGTGTATGACAACCGGAAAATAAACGCTTTCGTCTTCATTGTGATTGGGGTTGAATGCTTACGGACATTTTGCTCTGTTTTGGTTGGATTTAGGAAATGGAATACAATAGATTACATTGCTTATCCTCTCAGGATAACCGGAATTAGTGTTACAAGTACCCCAGGCACATCGGTTTTCCATTTTTGTAGCATAAACACCATTAAGCCGATGCGAGCTTTGGATCTTCCAATGTTACTCTATGGCGCTGAAACCTACAGATGTCCTAGTTCTGCTCCTCGCGCAACTGATACTCGACTGCCATTGGCTCATCTGCGTTTGAGGGGAGGGGCTTACCGATAGGTCAATTGCGGGTGTGTGGGGAGATACTCTGAGCTGGCGGCCATCTTGGGAAGAGACTCTGGTGCGGGGACCACAGAACAAGAAGGTGCAGAAAACACAGGAGTGGCGACCATAATCACGGGACCTCCTGCTGCCGCCGGAGCTTGCCCATGTTGGGTTAGGGTTAACCCTAGGATTAACCACGTGCAGGCTTTATTTAAAAACGTAGCCAGACAGGCAGGCTCAATCACCAGCAAAACACCAATATGCAGGGCGAGACTAAAGAGTAATCCAAATAACAGGCGATGGTCAGGGCAGGCAGCAAACGATCATAAAAAAACAGGTAAACAGTTCAAGGCCAAAAACACGAAGCCAAAGCAAAACAAGGAAACACTGGAAGCATAGGAAAACAACGGAACGGATGGCTAGGAATAAAGATGCAAACATACTAACAATACTTTGCAATTGCTGTGTCCCAATTCATAGGCTACATCCTTCGAAGTGCGCATTTGAAGGCCGATTGTGTCACTGTGGCGCGACGAAGGCTGCCGCAATTCGAACGCGACTTCAAATGCGTCCTCCGTTTCTCCGGCAAATGAAGGATACATGAGATGGGATAGCCTACCCTATCCCAGAATTCATAGCGTGCCGGTGACGACGGGACTTTTATTCATACTTAATAAGTAGACAAGTCTTTAACTTGTATTTTTATTTTATTTAATTTTGTATTATTTATTTATTTTGTAGCAAGATATGTCCACAAATGTTTTAGGCAAACTTGATGATCCAGAAATATGATTTTTGAAGTATTTTGCATGCACGTCCTGCTGTCATACTTTCTAACCTTAAGATTGCAGCCCTGTCTTAATAATTTTCTTTCCTTTTTCTCTTCTTTTAGGGCAGTTTTGGAGAAAATGGTGCTTCTGGGAAACTTACAATTTTTTTAATTGTTTTTAAAAATTTAATAAATAAAAAAGACTTAAAAGTTGTTTATTACTTTTGTAATTTAAGTTATTTGTAAATGAAGCAAAGTCATTTCTGTGTATTGTTTTAGTTGAAACTAAAAGAACTAGAAGTAGTTCTGAAAATTGTTAATTTTTGCAAAGCAAGTTATAATTTGTAAATGACAGAAATTCTTCTATACATTTTTTTTTTGCCTCTGAATAACATTTGCAAATGAAAATAAATTGTTCTATACTAAAAGTACTTCTTACAACTAATTACAAAATAACTTCAGCATCAGAAAAACAACATCAAAATGTAACAATACATAAAAATGCATTTTTTTTTCTTTTTCCAATCTTTTTTATGTAAGCTTTGATTCAGCTGAGCAGTGAGACCCTGGTGGAGCTGCTGGAGCTGGACGGGCTGCCACAGAAAGCCTGGTGTGGCATCATCTGGGATAGTCTCCAGAGTGTTTGAGAGCACATCTCCACTGTCCAGCAGTGAGGTGCAGCTTTATCCTGCAGTACAGGGCTCTGGTCTGAATTTGTATGTGAATACTTATGGAATGTATTTCGTTACACTCCACCACTTTGATATTTTGGAGATGAAATGAATAAAGTTTATTACTAAGTTGCTACAACTGCGAAGCATATCAAGGCTGCTTCCGAAGCACTCGGACCGGTGTGGCCTACGGAGGACTCTTCTTGTTGCCTAGCAACTGTGTCAGCTGCCGTAGACGGCAGTAACGTGTGTAAGTTAACTTTTTATATTCAGCTGCATAAAACTAAACAGGGTTGAGAACCTGTTTAAATATGTTCAGCATGGTCCATTTATGTACATAATAATCAATAATAGAATAAACAACATAAAATCACATTTTGGTAAGATATGTCGACATTTAGTCGCTTTATATTTTGTATTTTTTCACGTCATTTCAATATTAAAGTAAGTCTTACATTTAAAGTGTAATTCGGTAATTAAAAGTCAAGAACTAACCATTCAGGCTCATTTTGGTTTTCATTAACTAATAACATATATGGCAGCTCTCTTCTCGCACCGTTGCCATGCGACAGGAGCATTAATCGGGAACACTTGCTGGCGCAATCAGGACATCCTGCGAAGGCTAGACTCTTGGGTTATCTGTAGCAGCGAAGGATACACCTCATGCATCCTCCGAAATCCTGTGAAAGAAGGTCGCATTCGGAGTGTCCTACTTGCTTTTCTGAAATGAGACAGCCTCGATGACGTATGCAGCCTTCGAATGCGACCTCCGGAGGACGCAGCCTTCTGAATGAGACACAGCTTCTGAGCATCCTTCGAAGGATGCGGTCTTTGAATTGGGACACAGCTAATGTGTGGGTGAGAATGTCCAACTTAAATAGTCCTCCTGATAGGAAACGGGTGGAGTCTGAAGATCAGTTCCTAGGCAGGGGTTATGGGAAATGGAGTCTGGAATGAGTGGCAAAGGTATGGGATGAAGTGCCCTTTCGAGGGCAGCTCATGGGCACTCCAGCTAGAGATCGTGTTAGAGAGAAAAAAATCTGAATTGTTAGATTAAAAACTCACAATTACCTTCCATACTTGCGCTTTAGAGAAGGAGAAATATAGAAAACCCCTTCACCTGTACTACAAAAGACCAGTGCCAGTTACTCTATTTGTCTGCTCAACAATGTTTCAGGAATGTAGAAATGTTTCACATGACATGACATAACTGAATATCTGTTAGCTCCTTTTTCACTTCATTTAGTTCTTCAAGTCTCTCCTTGAGCTCCTGAACGTGCTGCTCTTTTCTCTTTCTGAAATCATTCAGTTCTTCTCTTTGTTCTCTGGCTTCTTCTTCATGTTTCTTCTTCATCTTCTCTATTTGTTCTTCATGTTTCTGTTTCATTTCATCACACTCTTTTTCTGCTCTATCTATTCTTTCTGTCTCCAGCTGCTCATAATGTCTCTTCATTTCCTTTATATTTTCTTCATATTCTCTCTCTTTCTGTTTTCTCTCGCTTATCTGTTGTTGTTTCTCCTCCTCTCTGTTTTGTTTTTCTTCTTCTCTCTCTCTTTCAGAATTCTTTCTCTTGTTCTCCAGTTCTTCTGGTTTTTCTCTCAGCTGTTCATTGTGTCTCTCTCTTTCCTCGTCCTCTCAGCTCTCTGTTCTTCTCTTCCTCCCATTTTCTCTGCTGTCGTTTAATTTCCTCTTGAGTCTCTTTGTCATTTTCTGCCTCTTTTATTTTTCTCTTCCATTCTTCTCTCTCTTTCTCTTCTTGTGTCTTCCTCATTTGATTCTCTGAATCTCTCTTTATTTCCTCTTCTTGTTTTGTTCTTAACTCTGTCATGATGTGTTCGTGATCATTTCTCATCTTTTCTTGATCTTGTTTATATTCTTCTTCTCTCTTTCTATCTTCTTTTAGCTCTTCTTCATACTGTATTCTCTGATCTTCAAGCTCTCTCTTCATCTCCTCTATTGTTTGATCATATTCAGCTCATTGCTGTTTCTCTTCTTCTGATTGTTTCTGATCCTCCGTCTCTCGTTTCTTCTGCTCTGATTTTTCTTTCTCCTCAAACTCTCTCCTGAGTGTTTCCTCTTGTTCTCTGACCTTGTTATTCAGTCTCTCTCTTTCCTCTTCTGCCCTTTGCTTCTTCTCCCCCTTTCTCATACTCATGTCTTCCCTGTCATATTTGGCTTCTAATTCTTCAATTTGAGCCAGATTTTTTATTTTATTCTTGTCTATCATTTCCATTCTCTGTTCAATGGAGATCGCTGCCTCTTCAAACATCTCATTAGTGAAGTATCGGCCCTGATTCATCTCTTCTATCATATTTAACAGATTAATAATTTGTGTCTGATCTTGTGTCTCTGTGTTGTTAAAAGCCAGGAATCTGTTTCCACAATCACTGATCAGTGTCTTGAGTTCAGCATCTTTACTTTTCTCTACATATTGCTCTATTGTTTGTCCTCTCAGATCATCTCCTCTAGTGAAGAGAACAATGCAGAAATCTGCTGCTTTTGAGCTAAAGATCATCTTGATCATGTCTAAAGTGTCTTTCTCTTCTGGAGTGATTTTTTCCACGCTCAGCACAATGATGAACGCATGTGGTCTAGGTGCTGACAGTGAAATACACTTCATTATTTCTTCCTGCACTTGTTCATTTGTCAGTGAGGGGTTAAAGAGTCCTGGAGTATCAATAACAGCTACTGATCGACCATCAACTTCACCAACTCTCTTCTGACAAACAGTGGTCACCAAACGTGAACTGGCTTCACTGTGGAACTCATTTTTTCTGAGGATAGTGTTTCCTGTTGCAGACTTTCCACTTCCTGTCCTCCCAAACAGCAAGAGTCTCAAACATCCTGAATCTGATGGTGAATCTTCATCATCTGGAAATGACAAATAATAGAGTTTACTGATTAACAACAATTGATTAAATTTGACCCTGAGCAACAAGTGTTCAACTCAAACCTGAAATGAAAACTATTTGCAAAAGTGCATCTCAGTGATTCTCAATGTTTGTTTGCGTTTCCACTCCCATCCATTATACAGCATATACATTATACTTTTTTGTTCATTTTTACCAAGAGGGCTCATAATTATGACTTTGACTGTATATCACTGTTCATTGTTTTTCAAAACATACTGTATAATAACATTTAAGTACACACTAGTACTCGCAAAAAAACATTTGTAATTCGTAAAAATACACTGATGTCTAGTGAAGCAGAAATAAACCTTTCGAACATAATGTGAAAGACGAGTGTTTTATTCATGTCAAATGCAAATTGTGCAGGTAACTATAAAGCTTACTCCATTCATCTCCGTTAATAAGTGGCTCGCAACCTTATGATCCGGGTCCCCTAATGTCCCCTTTTTTTTGGCATGATGGTCTGAAAATGATCTGAGCCAATTTTAGTGAAAGTCAAACCAACAGTGTAGGTAGGAGGAGTTTAAAAACATATGTTTTTTGGAAAATTCTAAATGGCAGAAAATGTTTCGTGACAGAAAATTAAGTCATATGGTGCAATCAAATTGTCGAGGCAAAGAAAATGTAAGGAAATGTTTCATTTAACATTTTTTGTTGTTGTTCTTATTAAATTAAAAAAGCACGTCATTGAATGCTATCATTATCATCCGTTTCCCCGGGAGAAAAAAGCCCATAGAAATCATATATGATTGATAAACAAATGAAAAGGTTAGAAATTTGACATTCGAACTTTAATTATGTGGCTTAATACAAACAGCAGCCACTCAGCAAAAATATAAGCTTTCTTATTAATTATACTAATGGAAAAAACATAAGGATTTATATTAAGTGTATTACTTGTTTAAACTTTAGAAGTTGTTGTGTCTGTATGCTAGACGCTAAGTTAAAGAAAGCTGACAGATGCAGCATTTAAATAAACATCAAGAATTAGTCCTACAATAAACATTGCAGAAATATTTTAAAATTCCTTTCAATTATTATTTAATCAAGTTAACTTTGTAGTCATAGGTGGAAAAAACCCACCTCTGCACCATGATAGTGTCACGCTCATGGACTGTGTGTGTGTGTTTTCTCCCTCATGTCCTCATATTTGGTCATTGCTGTTCCTGTCCTCGTTATCCCATTATTAGTTGATTCCCCTCACCTGTCTATCCCTCGTTTAGATTAGTACATTAAGTGAAGTCTGCCCTATGTTTCCTTGTCAGGTCTTAAACGTCGTTGAGTTGTGCTACGTGTGTGTTCCTGCCTGCCCTGTGTCACCCCTTCTGAGGATTATTAAAGACTGTTATTTGTGTTTACTCTGCGTCTCCTCGTTCCTCCCAGTAGGCAATCGTGACAGAAGACCTGAGCAAATACAGTAACTTTATTTGCGTTTTCCGCGTTTTGTACAGTGTTTTTTGTTTCCGTTGTGTTCCCCATGGATCCCCTCGCCTCTAAGTTTACCTCCCTTGCCCGTAAAGACCTTCCCTTCTTGGAGTATGCTGTGGAGTTCAGCAAGCTCGCCGTTTTAACGGCGTTCGACGACGCTCCGCTGAACTCCCTGTTCTGGATCGGGGCCAACTACTACCGCCCCATCAACCTCCAAGACACCACCGGACTGTGCTGGAGGGAGGCAATCAACCGGTGTCTGGAGTGCGTCTACCTCCGATCCAGAACACAGCCAGACCCAGAGCCCAGCCCACCATTACCCTGCTGCGTGGAGCAAGAGCCTGAGCCCACCACTGACGGAGAGCCAGAGCCCATCGCGACCGACGAACCATCGCCTATGAGTGCGACAGAGCTGAGGATTGCCACGGAGCCAGTGCCTCACGGATCGTCAGATCAGGTGCGAGACCCGGCTATAACGCCCGCCATGAGGGAGAAAGCCGCAGACAGAGAGAGCGCAGAGGGGTTGTTTGATATATTTATTTGCTCAATGTCTTTCTGTTTTTCTGTTCTGGTTCTGTTATAGATAGCCCATAGAAAAATAAAAAGGCTTTTGTTTTTCTGTCAAATGTCTCTAAGACAATGTAACTATAAAAGGACAAAACAGTACTTCATGATCATATTCTTAGAGGTATTACCCAGAAAGAAAATATTTGACAAACCTCTTCCATCACGTGCTGTTTCTGTGCTCTCTTTGAGATCAGAATCCTTCTTTATCTCGTCTCCTCTGACTGAAGCTCCAGATATGCTCAGATCTCCCTCCACTTGTGTTTCTTCCCCTTCATCCTCACACGTGTCACAGATGAGAAATTCTATACATTCTTTCTTGAGTATCTCTTCTGTCCTTCTGAACAACTCAGAGCGCCATCCTGTGCTTACTGTAGAAAACTTCAGATGTCTTCCTCCACACTCCTTTATTAAATCATGAATAGTGTTATTCCTAGAAGTGACTATTGATCCGCGTCTCTCTTCATCAGTAGTCAGCACTATAGTGTGTTTCATGGCCTGATAACTGAAGAGGTTCAGCACATATTTCACTCTGTGTCTGTCGTTCTCACTGAAGTTGTTATTCTGCAGTACGAGTACGAACACATGAGGTCCTGGAGCAGACAGAGACACACACTCTCTCACTCCATCTATTATCACTCCCTGTGGGAAATTCGGCTGGAGCAGGTGAGGATTGAAGACTGTGATCTTTCTCCCCTCCACCTCTCCACTGATTCTGTCACTGGATTGCCGTAAATAATATGGAGCTTCTCTGTCAAACGCTGCTCTACCCAGTATACTGTTTGCCACCCGTCTGTTTTCTGATCCATTCTTTCCTATCAGCACAATCCTCAGATCACTCACTGAAAAAGAGCACAGACACAAACAAAATTCAATAAAAAAACACTGCACAAGAATTTCATATTAAATATTCTAAAGATTTAACACAAGCAGTAATGGTAAAATATCACTAACACTTTCACAAGGATTTTGTCACTCTTTGAAAATCTGATGTTTTCTTGTGTTTGAATGACACAAAACACAGAAACAGCTTTAACTGCAGCATGCAGAGATCGTGTTTTCTCTAGGCTACTGTTTTAAGAGTACTGTATGGTGTCTGACATCACTGGTGTGACGTATAAATAAGCTCAACTGAGATCTCCGCTATTACAGACTGAATGAGTTTTATGGTAGCTTTATCCCAGATAGCAAAATTCCTGAGGCCCAGATCAGGCCCACACCTGACGCTTTCATCTGGCCCACATACCGCGTGGAATGATGGCACTTGGGCGGTCCGCTCCTGTTCACCAGATTTGGGCCACAAGCAAGCCAAAGGAAGGCCCAATGTCAGCCATGAATAAACCAAATAAAGCAGAACTGGCCCAAATCTGGGCCACATTGATTTGAATTCTGGCCCAGATCCAAAACCTTGCTCTGGCCCAAATACTGTGAAGAACAATGGCATTTGCTTGGACCACTCCAGTGTGGAATAATGCCATTTGGGCGGTCCGGTGCTGTTTGCCAGATTTGGAGCTCAAGTAAGCCTTAGCAGTGCCGCATGTAAGCCAACCAAATAAACCAAAACTGGCCCTAATGTGGGCCACAGTTGATTTTTATTCTAACCCTGGTCTTCCCCACATTTCTCATGTGGCCCATATGCTGCATGGAATGGTGGCATTTTGGCAGTAGTCCACAAGCAGGCCACTGCACAGCCACATTTTAGCTAATAATGTATTACAATTAAAGGGACTGTCTTGTCGTTGTGCGCTTGATCTCCCTCCACGCAACCGTGACAAACAACACTCAACATATTGTAAAGAGACATTTAAAAATGTCCTCCCTAAATGTTCAAATAAGTTCCAGAAATGTACCCTACTTGGTAAAATCATCCCGACCCAAGTTTTGCACAAGCAGCAATTCAGATGTCACAGATAAAGTCCAAGACTTTAAAAACTGTTCTTCACAAGTTTGAACTTAAATGCTTCTCACTCAGACTCTACCTACACAGCAAGTCTGTGAGTGTCATAGCTACGCTGTGTTAAAGAGCGCATGACGAAGATGAAAGTCATAAGTCTTTATCCCAACAAGGGTAAATCCAAACACAATGTAGCACAGCCACATTAAAAAACATGTAGACGTAAGACCAGACAAACTCGAAGTGAACATACTGGAACTTAAGTACTCCGACCAAATAAGGATAATTAACTAGGCACACCTGAACAGAATAACACAATCAACACAACAAGGGAAACCGGTGCCAAAGGAAAGCAAAGTCCAAATGAACAGAAACCTTGACAGTAAGAGTACAATCATTATAGTGCACTTCTGTTTTTATGCTGCACAGTAGGCCTACACACATAAAAGAAATTGCCATTAAAAGCATATTTCAAAAAATAAATAGCTGGGTATGTAGCCTTCTTAAAAGGGTCATATGATACTTTTTTAAAGATCAATATTTGGTGTAACAGAATATGTTGACATGCTTTAATATTCAAAAAACACATTATTTTTCAAATACTGTACATTATTGTAGGTCCTACAATATCTATCTACAAAGTCCCGCCTTCCGACAAGCGCAGTCTGCTCTGATTGGCCAGCTGACCCAGTGCATTGTGATTGGCCGAACACCACAAGCACTCGTCGGAAATGTAACGCCCCTTACCATAATCTCGATCTTCATCTTTCAAAATAAATGTAAAGACAGTAAATAATGTCATTAGTTTTACCATCAGTTCAAGCGCGAAAGGGGAACAGAGTTGCGTGACAGACACAGTGATGAAGCTGGTATGTGTTTGCAGTACACAAGCCACGGTTAAGACAGCTGACTCCACTGTGATCTCTCTCTCTCTCTCACACACACACACGCACGCGCGCGCGCCAAATACCTCAAGCGTGAGACGGAAATGTTACGCCCCTCACCATACTGTGATGATGCCCAGTCCGGCCGGAGCGATGATTCAAAAACATGAAAACCCATTATAAACGGTCCTCCGTAAAATGTGCTGCACACATCTGAATATTTGGGTTGAACTGTTCTGGAACAGTGTTGTAAATACAACTTAACCACTGATTTCTAGTCGTGTCCACTTTTGGAAGGCCAAACAAAGTAGTTTCGTTTTCACAACGAAACACAGCATCACACACGGCGGCCTCGAGTGAGCAGAGCTCAGGGCTTGCGGCAACCACATGTGACGACCCTGGGCTGGACTCCGCTTCGTCCACGGTGAAAGCCGATCCGGCGATCCACAGCGCAAAGTTGTAGTATTTCCTCAGCGACCAGCACGGATCAGCTCCAGGCATGACGAAGCAGATATCGTCCTCTTTTGGAAGACCTAACAAAGTAGTTTCGCTTTCACAACGAAACACAGTGCCTTCATGACATGGCGGCGGCGGCAGCAACAATACTACAGCGAGAATAAAAGTTACGCCTTCTTTCTTTGCGTGAACATTTTGGCGGCGTTATGCAAATCTTCCCACATAGTGATGTAGACATGTGGGGGCGTGTGAGAAAGAGCTGTTTTAGGTATGGTTGACTCTTAACTTATATAAAGAATATCTCTTTGGTTTTGAGACTTTAGTCTTTGCAACTTTACAGATCTTCTTTATGCACCAAGAGCTTGTAACACTCCAAAGAGAAAGGAACAATTTAAATAGCATCATATGACCCCTTTAAAGGGAAGGTGTATAGGTATCAGTAAAATGAAAGACATGTGCCCTCTAGTGGTTAAATATGAAATGCAACTAAAGGGAAAGACTTTCCTACAACATGCATAAATGTGCATAAATATTTCCAGATAAAATGTACTTAAATTTGCTTAGCTTTTACAGTGGCAACATGTAAAAAATATAGCTGATTTTATAGTTTAGGAAGGTAATTATATCTCCTGCAAGGGAATTATTATATTTGGGTTTCTTTGGCATCAAACAGAGTGTTCTGTCTCTCACGCACACAAAGAGACTTTCGGGAAAGTCGCACATATGCGAGTTATTCACATCCACATTTTTTATTTAACAATATAAATTGAAAATGAAATCTAAACATATTAGGATTTTCATGTTGGTGTGAACTAATGCTTCAGCTGTTACAAACTGAATATTGTGGAGTGATAATATTTTTCACAGACAGATTTACCCATATTGTTTCATAAAAGCACACACATAAATGTTTGTGCTTTAATTGACTTACTGTCAGGGCGATCAAATAATGGACTACGTCTACCTGCTGCTGCTGCTAGAGAAGAAACACACACACACACACACACACACACACACAGACAGAGAGAGAGAGAGAACAGATTGTTTAGAACAGTGTGCTGATGATATAGATCAACACTAATTTATTTGGTGAAATTATGATTGTCCTTATCCTCAGAACATTACACTTCAACACATACTTATTGATCTATAGCCTCCATAAAAAAATATTAATAAACAGCCTATTGCCACAAATGAAAAAAAAGTGCAAAGAATCACGCAGAAGTTTAGTTTCTTCCTGGTGTTCAAGTGTAAGAGCGCAGTGAGATATTATTTAACCCTTTGCTAATAATAAAGCTGATTCTGATATCTCATGAACACTTCATAAATCATTAAGGAAACATTATATATGTACATACACATGTAACCACTTTGATTCTTACCTGTCGTCATTTTAACAATAACACCTTTAAATCTAAATCGAAAGAAAGAGTTGTGCTGCGTCCGCCTGAAGAGGTTGCAGGGAAATTTCTTCAAATTCATCGTGAGTTAGCAGTATTTTAGTTTCGGTTTCGATTTGGCTTCCAACCAATATGAAAATGTGACAAACGAGATGACATGATCATTGAGCAGCATGCCCTCACGCGCTTTCGCCCCTCCTTTAAAGTCTAAACTTAAAGTCTAAGCTTTATTTTAAGAGTTATTAAAAGCTCATTAATCAATAGCCCAATATCACCTTTTAATGAGGGTTGACTCAGAGAAAATTACATCAAACTTGACACATATATATAGTTTTTTTTTCATAAATGCTCAGTATAAGAATTTGAATATCAGGTGTTGAATGAGTGGCACCTGCTGGCTTGTGTCAGATTTATAAAAGCTTTACTAATTTTATTATACTGCAAGCATGGTTACTGAAGTTACTAAATTTTCTGTGCAAAAAAAAACACGTTTTATACATTGTCAAATTAACCTTCTATATAGAACTGCAGTTCTAGTTTTTTTTTTTTTGCAGTTTTTTTTACTTTAAATATTTGCATATCAAAATTTGTGTTTTTATGTGATGAGTAGCAGATAAGGCTGTGAGCATTATTGTGAATGCTTTAAAGTCAGTCTACAAAACAGCAGAGCTGTACAGTATATACATCCTGGACATTCAGGTAATTCAGGTAATAAACTCAGTGTGTGCGTGTGTGTGTGTGTGTGTGTGTGCGTGTGTGTTGTTTTTACCCTCAATAAGTTATTTGGTTTCGTTTAACATTTAAATGAAATCCATCTGAAGGAAATACAATGGAAAATTAGATTTCACATAAGAGACTCAAATTAAATTCTACTGAATTCATAGAAATGTTATGTAATTTAATAGTGTGCTCTGGTTATTTAGATTTGAGAACTTTGTAGAATATGTATGGAATTTGAACTTGTGTTCTGTTGATTCGGTCTGAATTGCCTCATTCATTTACACTTCTCCCGTTCCATAATTAGTTTCAGTTTTATGTGTGTTTTGTGAGCTGAACAGACACAGAGGAGATGAGTAACTCTACAGTGAACTTCACCTCACCTGAAACATCTACAAGCTCCACAACTCTATCTATTGGGCTGACAGACTGTCTGGAAATCTGTGTGTACAGCATCAATTTCATGGTTGGTTTTCCCACACACTGCTATGTTGCATGGCTCATCGTCACAGGAACCGGAAGTGGAGTTACATCAGAGTTCTTCAACCTCAACCTCTCCGTCTGTGAGATCGGTATCTGTGTGAATTGTTTGTTTTTTCTCTTTTTTTTTATTTCAAGCATCACAGAATTACCACTGTTTTTACTAGGACTAGTCTTCGCTGGCCGTCCTCTGTTTCAGTCTCTGATATGTATGGAGCGCTACCTGGCAGTGGTTCATCCTGTAACCTTCCTGAAGTACAAACCTCTCAGATATCGATATCTGATAGATATCGTGATCTGCTGCACTGCTGTCTGGATCAGCACTCTTGGCTCCAGATAAGAACATACACAGTTCTTATCATTTAACTCCATCCAGATGTTTTGTCTTGTGGCTCTTCTCAGATCTCTGAAGCAGTCAGAACCAGGAGAGAGAAAGAGAGGATGAATAGCACAGGAAGAGAAGAGCGTTTCTAATCATTTTAATAAATACAATCAACTGAGGTCTTAGAACAAACTAAATAACATCATATAATCGTATATAATAATCTTGAACTAGATAACTACGTTTTAAACATGACCAAAAAAAGTCTTTATAAAAATATGCCAACAATGACTGGCAAAATGTAAAGATTGTAAATGTGAATAAAGATAATAATCAGTACTAACAAAATGCTGTTCATGTCGAAGGTCTTGAACATGGTCATGATGTACTCGTTCAATGTTTCTCACAGATTCTTCAGGCTGAAAAACTTCTTGAACTCAGCGAAGGTGAGCCGCTCATCTATCAGTGTTTTTCTTTCGATTTCCGTGTGTTGCTGTTAAAACGGTGTCATGTTCCGGGTAAAAAAGACAAATATTGTCACGACACACACACGAGGATAACCGGAACTAAGGAGCGAGGTGACGAGGAATATACGAAACAGTCTTTAATCCATGGAACACAGGGTACATAAACACAGGAAACAGCAGGAAATACATACACGTGACGAGTATCTGAAGTACATGGCGGTCGGCGGGCTTGTCTTCGGCGCAGCCGGCGGGTTTGACTCGGGAGCGGCCGGCGGGCTTGTCTTCGGAGCGGCCGGCGGGTTTGACT
>NW_015507481.1:18077-26645 GCF_001515645.1 Sinocyclocheilus grahami | reverse complement strand
CCTCATACATATATATATATATATATATATAATTTAAGCTTTTATGGTGAGAGAAAAAACTGTTTTCCTTCCCAGAGATACCCTAAAGATACTTTTATTTTATTTAAAAAAACATTAAAAATTTTCATATTTCATGTTTAATGTGACGAGTGGCAAATTAAGAAAAAAAACGTTTAAAAAGTAGCTACATTTTTAGGCTGGTCTTCCTCAGCAGTTTAAGTGCTCGTCAATGTCAAACTGATAGAGACGGCCAATCAAATCAAAGTAGGCGGGGTTTGCTGTTCACAGAAGCAGAGCACGGATTCGCTCGAAAATTGTGTTGTTCTAAAACTGTATGATTTTTCTTTTGCGGAACACAAAACATCCAAACTGATGCTTTTACTGTTGCAAAAATAAACAATAATCAACAGTTATTCAAAATTGTTTTGAGATTTCTTTTATTTTTAAAAACTGCATAAAACTTGTACATACAACTGTACTTCAGGACTTTTGAAACCATTTCCATTAGGTTTGTGTGAGAAACAGACCAACAAGTGAATCATTTAGATTTGTGTCAGATAAAAATTATAATAATATACATATAGAAAATGTTCATGGTTATTACATGATGCATCATTTCATGTTTGCCAGAAGGGGACTTTATTTATTTGGGGGTCTCATTCGGGCCTTTACCCTCTTTTGATACCCTCCCACCTGCCAAAAGCATGTGAAACACAGCAGTGCCGTGTAACTCCAACACTATTACTAGCCACTTTGACAGAAAGCACCTGAAGTAATCAAATCAAATGTGTGCACTGGAAGAAGAGTACTGTATGTGAGTAGAGTGCCAGAGCATAAAGACATGAAGAAATATGACATTATCATATGACAATTTAGATAGTTATTCTCTCTATATTTTAAGACAAGGATGATTAGTCGCAATATAGCGGGTGAGGTTTAATTTTTTATTTAAAAACTGCCATCAGTGTTGTATCCAGAGCACGTGCCCCCTCCGAATTTTGACCCAAGTGGATTTTGAATGCAGCTTCCAAAAGACAAAAAATAGCCGATTAATATTTTCTATATTTAATACAATCACACCGGTGTGATTATAACGTTCAGTGTGTCATATCAATCAGCTGCTAAATTCAAATCTGCGTTCGCTGGCTGGCGCGGAGCCCGAGACAGATGCGTTTTTACAGCACTGCGCATTAACCAATCACTTTATGTAAACAGACAGGTTTTTATGCATAGTTAATAGATTACATTATTAGGTTACTTTGACAATCGCCCACTAAGGATCAACTAACATAATCTATAAAGGTGAGAATCAAGATATTTCATGATATAGTTAATGCGTTTCAGATTCAGATTCAGATTATTATTTATTGTCATTGTACTTACATCCAACGAAATTATAGATTTGCCAACAAACAATAAGGAATAATTAAATAAATACCATATTACACATAAGGGGGGGGGGGAATAAAGAATAAGAATAAGAATTTTACACCGTGCTGAGTTTGGGGATGTTTCGAATAAAAAGGAAAAAATAAATAAAGCATAAGTTCTGTTGTGGCTGCTGTGCATCACATGACGAACACCCCCCAACAAATTATTATTATTATTATTATTATTAGTTCATGTACCCATACAACAACAGAGAGTAACATTCTACCATCATTTAAACACCAACAGCAGGGAATCCTGAAATGTATAAAGCAAAATAAAAATGGATAGAAATGTAACTGTTGAATATTATAGGTGGTATTTTTAAACAAACTCAATATTATGTAAAGGCACCTTGAAAGGTCAATATGCGTCGTTGAATTGTAAATAATGAAATCGTGTGTGACATGTTTTCTTTTAACATTTTCACAGCTTAAACATACAACCATGTTGAAGTTCAGCCACCAAAAATGCAAGTGCAAAAAAAGTGAATGCAAATTTGCAAAAAAATGCTAAATTAAAAAAGTGAAAAAGCATAATAGGAGCCCTTTAATCAAATGATGTTTGGAAACTATAGAAATGTACTTCCAGAGGACAGTTGAATCTATAATGTGTGTTTGTTGGTTCCAGGTTGCAAAAAGCATGTTATTCTGCTTCCAATGTCTATAAATTGTGTAGGACACTGACAGCCAGCGTAAACGACAATGGAAGCAAGGAGAGAAGTTTCTCATCCATCAATTTTTTACCATATACCTCATTGCCTTTTCAGTTTCATTTTTTCAATTATATGAAAATCATTGTTGTACTCTTAGTAGCAGGTCATAGAGTACACTTGCAAGTGCAACTGTTAATGCAATGCTAATTTTTTAGAGTGCAGTTCAACATGCTCTTTTTTTTTGTTTCAAACACATTCGTCAGATAGTGACATTTAATTTTTGTACTTTCTTTTTGTTCAACCATTTGAAATCGCCATTTGAAACAAAAGTTGAAATCGCTTTTTCTTCACTATTGTGATGTATTTCTAAATGTGACATGGCTTCTTGAACCAGAAAAAAATTTAAGGATGGGACTTGTTTTTTGTCCATAAGGATCCATAATTTAAAATAAACACAAATAAAATGAATAAGAATTGTTGATTTTGATTTCATGGTGACTTTGAGTTAAAATGTATTTTATTCAATCACTGTATTTCAGTAACTTCTGTCTGTGATGCATTTTTGTTTAATAATGGAATATTCCGTGTACTTTTCTGTAATACAGGTATAGCTAAAATATTTTACAAACTGATTAAGTAGTTCAACTTCTGTCATAGCATTTCACTGATCTTTACTTTACTGTAATATCATATATTTGGGAGTTTACATACGCTGCTGTACTTTTTAATGTGCACAAGGAATTTATTTTTGCAATGTACACAACCACAACAAGATAATAACATAAAGTACTATAACCGTCATTTATCCCATTGACGATGGTTGTTTCCCACATATGAGGCGATCATGGTCTTCAAGGTCCTGTTGATCCGTTCGGTGAGATTAGTTTGAGGGTGGTATGCTGTAGTTAATTTCTGTATAACTCCCCATTGTTTGCAGACAAGACTTAACAAGTGGGATGTAAACTGCGCTCCTCGGTCAGATACCAAATAGACAGGAGTTCCCCACCTTGTAAAAATCTCCTCAACTAGAATACGGGCAATTTGTGGTGCTTTGGCCATTCTCAATGGAAAAAGCTCTACCCACTTTGAACAATAATCGACTACAACTAACAGATGCTCATGTTGTTTAGAGCTCTTTGGGAAGGGGCCCATCAAAATCCACACCCAGCATGTACCCGGGTTCTACCACTGGTGTTGATTGCAAGTAACCTGACAGCTTTGAAAATGATGGTTTATACTTTTGACAAGTTTCACATTCCTTACAGTATTTCCATACGTCAGCCCTTAAGCTTGGCCAGTAAGCAACTTCCATCAGTCATAGTAGTGTTTTAAGCCGTCCCAAGTGTCCACTTAAGGGGTTGTCATGGGCATACTTAAGAAACTCACCTCGCAGACAAGCAGGTATGACTAGTTGGAGCTTTGGTCCTTTCCAACCATCTGGGACACTACGAAAAAGGAAACCATTTTTACGGACATAATGCATTCTGGAAGAATCAGGACTGGGTTGGCAAGCAGACTTGTTGCATAACTCCTGAATTTCTGGGTCATTAGACTGTGCTGTACCAATGTCAGACTAGTCTACCGGTAAATTGGATGGAGTTACAGAAGAGCTGGTAGATTTGACCATGGCTAACAGATGAGGCGGCGTAGTCTCAAGGCTGCGTGATAAAGTATCTGGTACTACATTGCACTGTCCCTTCCTATACTTGACGTTGAACTCGTATCCTTGTAGATGAATAGTCCATCGCAAAAGTCCTTTCAAATAACATGAAAGAAAACAAATCCTTACTTTAAGTTGAGCTTAAAATGAAACATTTCCCAACCAGGACATTGCACAAAAGCAGTTCAGCAATGCTTTCTGCTGCTGCTGTTCTGCTCACTTCCTCTACTGACCCACCTTTACTTAAGGAGCTCATTTAGGCATCATAGCACACCTAGCGGTGGGGAGGAAAACTACAGATACAAGACTTAGTAACCGGCTTGTCTGTTACAGTACATTCAAGTTTTTCAGTTTTCAAAGTGTGTGTGTACATGTGCCTTTCAAACATTTCTTTTAAATGGTTTAGCAATTTTAAATAATCTAATACTTATGTGTTATTGAAAATGTTCTTGTTACACAGCAATGTGATGCCTAAAATATATTATAACTGTAGTTCAAGTAGTATAAAAGTGTTTTTTTTAATTAAATGTAAAGAATAGGACTGTCATGATATCAGATTTTTCACTACACTATTATCGCGGGCAAAAGAATTCACAATAACAATATATCGCAATATCTCTGGAAATCTTGTGTTTACACCATACTGACCACAACTAGAACGTGGTGTTTCGAGCGCTTCAAAACAGTGAATAGAGAAGCAACTGGTTTAATGGATTCAAAGCTTTGAAAAGGTTCATTTCGCTCGTTAGTACAGCGTCAAAGTACAGCAATTTATGAGAATAACAAAAAAATGTTTTACTCCAAACTCGCGTTATAGCATCAACAGAGTGTTTGAAATAACTTCTTTCTGTGAACTGATGTGGTTTATTATCACAAATGAGGCAGAAATTATGTTATAGTATTCTATACAGTAATAAAGGCTATGTCTATTAGCACTACATTATAAATAAACATTATCCTTATGAAAAATACCAGAGATGGCTTGAAGAACACAGATAATCTATATACTGTTGAAACTGTGAGTTAATTCTCTTCACGTTTACTCAATCAAAACATTTCTTTCTGCATTTTGTTGGAACTACAGCGAGCGATAGCAGGATGCCTTGGTCCATATAAGAGACTTCCTGGCAAGTAATCTGTTTTATTACTCCTATGAGCATCGCTTGTGGACTTTCTGTGAGAGGGTGCCATCTGGTGTCGAGTATGAATGAAATAAATCACATGTGAGAGTTTAACGCTGTGTGCTTTTCATTTTGAAATATCATGGTTATCGCCAATACCCGCATATCATTCACGACACCCCTAATTAATGTAATGAAATTAACTCATTTGTAAGCCATTAATTCTATAAGGGAATTAATCATTAATTTTATTTCTAGCTCAGGTTTTGAAAGGACTCGAATCTGAAAATTCTGAGTCAACCTGATTAAAACTGAATTCAAATCTGATAGTTTACTCTTTAAATCAAGGGTCGTCCAGCGAGCCGGTGATTCTTAGTATATTTTAACAACTTGAATCTTTGTATTTCCCTGGCCACGGTCAATACAATTAAGCTATTATAGTAATTATTATAAGTAAGCTACGAGCTAGGTAGCAAGGGATCTTTGGCAAAGTTTTAACCTTAAAATTATATGACACCAAACAATGATTCTTTATAAATGAAACATGAATTTGATTGGCTATTCTAGATAACATCAAAACTAAGCTAAAACACATACACACAAACATACAGTTTCTTTAGAATGAGAGTTGATGGAGTTGTATGAAGTTTCAAAGTTCTAACTCATTTTCGCGATTGATTTAAATTCACCTGAGAGAATTCACAAAGCAGAGGTTTGTCTTAAGTTTACTGCTTAAATTAGCTCGACACCAGTTCAGCAGAGATAAGATTTTGTTTGATTACTTGCGTTTTGCTTTGGGTGACAGCTGAAAAGCTGAGGTGATTTCCCGTGACTGACAAAGGCTTCCTGGATGGCTGCTGAGGGAACCCCGGAGCTTTCAGATTGGTCGCTGAGGTGACGTTTGGATGACGTCCTTTTGGGAGACCCCTCGTTGGATTGGTTGGTCTCTTGATGACGCCAGAAGCTTGAGCAGTTTTGATACAGTCTGAGTTTTAGACTCAGAGTTCTTTGCAGATCGTGAAGTTTCACTGAAGTGTTTGAGTTTTAGATGACCGATCGCATGCTTGTCGACCCTGGAGGTGGTTTGGTAAATCACTCTCTCCTGGTGTTTCTTGTATAGATAAGCAGAGCTGGACAGGAACTCATTTGAGACAATTGGCGCCTGGCTGACCGTGATTCAGCTTTACGGCTCTCAGATGGTTGAGAAGAGATGTTAGTTTCCAGGTGGAATGCGGAGATTCACTCGTTCATTTGTGTGATGTTCACAAATGCCTTACATTAACACGATAATGATATTTAATTTATTAAATACCACGGTTATCATCAGTACCAATATATTGCAACACCCCTAGTAAAGAACTACAATTAAATTAGGTACTTGACGTGGTCCCATTTTAACACAGTATATTAAAATATATTATAAACAGCTTAAACTAAAGTCACTTAAAGTTGTTCCAAAATAACACATTGAAAATGTGCTAGTATAGTACAATTAAAATTAGGGCTAACGATTATTTTGGTAATCAAGTAATCGGTCGATTATTCTGAAGATTAATCGAATGATCAGATCATTATAATACTTTTTTTGTAGTAATAAAAATAGACGTAAGCGAACAATAGCCTTTAAAATTACTTAAAATAAAATAAAATACATATATAATACCAATGAGGTAATAATAATTAGTTTAAAAAAGTATCAAAAGCAAGTAACCATATGGTTTTATTGAACACAACTGTGAAAATATATAATGTATCATAAACAATAGAGCTAACGTACATTACACATTACAGTATATCAAATGCCAGCAGAAGGTGCCAACGGCCTGACGATTGTTTTACACTTTACTGCGTGATCTAATCCTTGTTAAATTATCTAAACAACACTTAATTCAAATGTCCACTTAATCTTTAATATTTGGCCATTTCTTTATGGCAGAAATGCTACAGCCACTGTCATTTTTTTAATATGTGGACATCCAAACGTGTAAAATCAGAGTGGGGGCTTAAACATTTATTCTGAAATTGCGATGAACAATTCACATATTGAGAAAGATATTGATGTATTCTGCTGTGTTTTCATAGGTTTATAAATTATTTACCTTACAAATCTGATGAAATGGCGCACGTTGTGTTCCCAGATGAACGTTATAATAAACCCAAACTCACCACAATAGGCAAGGCAAGGCAAGTTTATTTATATAGCACATTTCATACACAATGGTAATTCAAAGTGCTTTACATAAAATGAATTAAAATAATCATAAAAAAAATAATATACACTTTTAAAATAAACAAAAATTTATTTAAAATGAATTAAAACAGTTAAGAATAGAAAACGATTATACATAAAATATAGTGCAATCAGTTCAGACTTAGCACAGTGCTCATTCACTAAATGCACAGCTAAAGATATGAGTTTTGAGTCTGGATTTAAATGTGACTAATGTTTTAGCACATCTGATCTCTTCTGGAAGCTGATTCCAACTGCGGGCGGCAAAATAGCTAAAAGCAGACTCCCCTTGTTTTGTGTGAATCCTTGGTTTTTCTAACTGACTTGATTCTAATGATCTGAGTGGTATGTTAGGCTTATATGCAGTGAACATATCTGTTATGTATTTAGGTCCTAGGCCATTGAGTGATTTATTAACGAGTAAAAGTACTTTAAAATCATTCCTAAATGGAAGCCAGTGTAAGGACCTGAGGACTGGTGTGATATGCTCAGATTTTCTGGTTCTAGTCAGAATTCTGGCAGCAGCGTTCTGGATGAGCTGCAGCTGTCTAATGTCCAATGGGGCTGTAGTCATTTGAAGATAAGGAAATGTAAATCTGGGTGTCATCTGCATAGCTTTGATAGGCAATTTCTCACTATTTGACTTAGTGGGAGCATGTACAGGCTAAACAAGTGCGGTGCAAGAATTGATCCTTGTGGGACTCCACATGTCATGGACGTCCACTTAGACTTATGCTCTCCTATACTCACATAATAACCTCTCCCTTCTAAGTATGACCTGAACCATTTGATTACCATCCCAGAAAGCCCGTCCCAGTTTTCCAGTCTCTCTAGAAGTATGTTATGATTGACCGTGTCAAACGCAGCACTGAGATCTAGTAGTAACAGCACTGATATTTTGCCAGAATCAGAATTTAAGCTAATATAATTTATTATCTTAATGAGCGCTGCCTCTGTGCTGTGATGCGGTCGGAAACCTGATTGAAAAATGTCCAGGTATCCGTCTGAGTTTAAGTAGTAGTTAAGATGATTAAAAACTACCTTTTCAATAATCTTGCCTATAAAAGGTAGATTTGATATTGGTCTGTAGTTTTTCTTTTCATGAAGGTAAAGTTAGGAGGGGCTGTTTCATTGAGGACCGTTGCACTGCAGCTGTCTTCTAGCCATGTTTTGTTTAAAAACATAAAATCCAAGTTGTTTGTGATGATTAAGTCATTGATCAGAAATTATTTATTTTTCAGTGAGCGAATGTTTAAAAATGCGGTTACACTTTACTTGAAGGGGTGTGCATAAGACTGACATGACACCTTCATAATCATGACATGACACCTACATAATTATGACATGACACATATCATGAATATGAAGGTTTTTTATGCATGTTTATGACAACTGTCATTAAGTGTAATTTGCTCAGTTATGTCATTTTTAGTGCAAAGCTGACATTGTTTGAGATGTCTTTGTTATGGGCTAT
>NW_015507481.1:16729-18044 GCF_001515645.1 Sinocyclocheilus grahami | reverse complement strand
AATGACACTTAATGACAGTTGTCATAAACATGCATAAAACCTCCTTCATATTCATGACATGTGTCATGTCATGATTATGGAGGTGTCATGTCAGTCTTATTCACACCCCTTCAAGTAAAGTGTTACCAAAAATGCTAACTTCATGGCATTGGTTTTTGTCTCAACAGCAATCTTAGTTTGACGCATAATAGGCCGCAGATAAGATGAGCCAGCCATACGGCTTGAGAAGGCCTTAGACTTTCTATTACATGATAAAACAGAAATAGAGAAAGCTACAGGCACACTGGGTTCCCACTTGTTCTGTAAACATTTGTGAATGTTGCTGCTATCATAGGGGCCCTGGCGTTGTGGCAGCGGCTGGAGAGCTCTCACAGGAGGAGGAGGAAGAGCTGGGCCCACAGGCTTCGGTGGTTGGGGGGCCCGCCGTTTTTCAGTTGATATCTGGGGGCTTGCAGTGAAGGAGTGGGAGAGTTTGGTCCCAGCATAAACCAGTTCCTCCATTTTCTGTGAGAAGCTTAGAAGTGGAGATGCTGGAGAGAGGGATAATGTGTCTGGTGAGATGGGCTGTGTCTCTGGTGTTTCCGGTGGCTGTGATATGTTGTCCTGGCTTCCCTGGCTGTTTTCCAGAAAGTCGTCGTTGGGTGCTGAGTCTTGGAGCTGTTCTGATACGTCACAGTCTGTCTGTGATGAGCTCTGTGGGCAGGGCTCAGCCGGGATAGTTTCCATGAGCAGGGCTTGTTGTGGCTGCATGGTGTTATCAGTATCCTTGTGGGATGTCAACCACATGACGACTTGGACCAGGTGTGTGTGTGCTATTCAGGCTGAGTGGATTGACACACTCTGCTAAAGGATGACGGAGGGAGAAGTAGATATTGTCTGCACCAAGTTTGTTTGGGTGGAGGCCATCCGGTTTAAACAGTTGTCTATGGCCCCAGAAAAGATTGAAGTTATCGATGAAGTTCACTTCTTTTATATTGCAAGATCTTTGTAGCTGTGTTCAGCCCAAGCAAACCTGAAAACATGTTAGTTTCCCTTGCTGGGAGTGGTCCACTGATGAACGACTGAACTTTGAGTCACTGAAATCCCTTCTTAAGGAGTTCTGACTGCTCTTTCTGAATATCATTCGATTTGCAGTCTTGTGCTTCATCAGAATGCTCCGGAGTTCTCTGTTCACATCAGAAATGGTTGCTTGATGAAAGCAGCATGTAGTTGTATTTCTGCTACTGATGTTTCTGATAATGGAGTCGCCCACTATCAGAGTCCTGGGCTCGGCTGTGCTCTGAGCTGAAAGCCGCTATCTGCTCGACCTTGAGCA
>NW_015507481.1:11539-16576 GCF_001515645.1 Sinocyclocheilus grahami | reverse complement strand
GTAGAATACCAGTATTCACAAGCCTTGTCATAGCCAAATCTAGGGTAGAGGATGCTATCGCAGCAATATGAGATACTCGTGACAATCTGATGTCTCTACTGCCTTTGGGTCTCGCTCCCTGTTTGTGCCATCGATTAGAGTGACAATCAGTTTCGGCTTGTTCCTCTACACTTGGCATAAACTGTTGAGATTGACTAGGTTCATGGGACTCACCGGCTGTATGCTGATGGGGTCCGTGACGACGGTCTGCTGAGTGTTCTGCCTGTTTTGGAAGTCCAGCAAGTAACTTTGTTTCAAGAACCGCAATCCTTTGTAGAAGTTTGCAGCAGTTCATGCAGCAAGTAGATTCAACAGGAGGCATTATTCTCTCTTGTCTGTTTGAATGTGGGCAACTGTGTTTTCCCGTCTCCAGAATTTAAGCTGCTGGCAGTGGGAGGCAAAAGTCCCCTTTTTTGTAGTATTATTCCAAGAGTTTTTAGTTTTAGTGTTTGTGCTAAAAATGTGTTGTTTGAGCACTGTGCTGATCTGCTGAAGTAAAAATCTTAGAAAAATCTGAGAAAAGTACAGAAACAGTGAGCAAAGTGCAGAGCAGTAAGCAAGAACGTCCGAATGGTAGCGAAGTCGGAAGCATTAATCGCAATATGCAGAGATGGCGTTTGAGATGCTCCACACATGTAAATGATAATAGTTTGTGTGGCTGAAGACTTGCACTCTTAGACTTGCATTATCAGACTTGCACTCTCAGACACTTGCCCTTCCACCAGTGACGTCACTTGCCATCTTTATTTTTTATTTTGTTCTATTTATTTTTTATTTTTTGTTTGAATCTCTCAACATTTTAAAACAGTAGCCAGGTGGTCAAGACAAGAAAAAATAAACTAAATTACTAAGTCACTTGCAGTCTTCACTTGCACTCTCCGATACCTGCGATGTCACTTGCAATTGACACAAATCGTGCGTGTTGCCAATGGAGACAAGACGCTGTGGTGCTTAAACGATGAAAGCTAATTTAGTACCATAACGTACAGGTAGTATTGTCTGTAAAATGTCTGAAATTTGTAAAATGTAAATGTCTGAAATTTGTGGAATCGAGTCAGATTCCGATTGCCGGTTCTGGAATCGATGGGATACGATTCCAAGAATTGAATCCTCACTGTTGTTTTCAATTCTTTTTTGATTCTTGTTGTTTTAGATTGGAGGTAATTTCGCCTTGACTGCTGGAAAAAGGTCAGATCAGACTCCTAAACACTATTAGCGAGCAAGAGGCAAATTAATGAGTGCTTCTCAAAATGGAAGGCTGCATCCTCAAACTCAGTCGAGCTCAGTACCAACTTTTCATTCAGATTATTTTTGTGAATCGACGTTCAGCGATGTTTGATGGCGTAGCAGCTGAGATATGCAGCCTTTGTAGGATGCAACCTTCCGTTTGAGAGGCACCCATAGATAAGCTTTGTTGAACTGAAAACGGCTCTGAATGAGGAGTCGATTCCCCTTGATGGAATCGATTACAACCTTTAGAATCGACTCTCGATTCCCAAAGCCTTGGAATCGATTATTTTTGGAATCAATTCCCAGCCCTACGTACAGGGTCCTGCAGGTCATCTCTAGGGAAAAAAAGACAAGACCTGCAAATCTGTGGCCACAGAACAGCAGAATATGAACGCAATGCACAAAAAAGTCTTGTGTTTTCCTCCTGTAGAAAACCATAAACACTTAATATGGCTTAATGTATTAAGATGCTATTAAAATATCAAATTCAATATACAGTTTATTAATATAATGAATATGTATATAGTATTTTCCTCCCATACCGCAAAGCGTGGCATAATGGACTAAGATGATAAAGACTCAAATGCTCCTCTACATTATTAAAATACATAAGTAATATGTACAGGCAAGCAGGTGAGCCCAGAATAAACGCAAAGTTTTGTGTTAAGCTTTTTTCCATATAGAATAAACTGTCTACAGCTCTTTTATATCATTGTCTTTGTCCATTAAGCTACATTACGTGTTTTATTTATAATTATTTTTTATGGGAGGAAAATGTTTAACGTGCTATTTAACGCATTGCATTCTGGGCTCGTCTGCTTGCCTGTACGGAGTTGATCCTTTTAATATCACTTCATGCATTTCATAATGCAATATTTGCTGGTCTGTATATACTTTGAGTCAACAACAAGACATATAGGCTACTGAATTGTCTTTATCATCCGTTATTATGCCACATTAAGCGTTTTGCTGTATGGGAGGACAAGTGAAAGTTTGCGCATTGTGTTCATGGCCATCTGTTTGCCTTGTAGTACATTAAATAATAACTATATATCGAATTTGATCTTTTAATTGCACTTAATGTTGGCCTATCTTAATACATTACGCCATGTTAAGTGTTTATGTTTTTCTACAGGAGGAAAACGCTTAACGAGAGACTTTGTGCATTGCGTTCATATTCTGCTGTTCTGTGGCCACGGATTTGCGGGTCTTGTCTTTTTCTTGCAGGACCCTGTACGTTATAGGGCTAAATTAGTTTTAATCGTTTAATCACCACCACAGCGTCTTGTCTCCATTGGCAACACGCACGATTTGAGTCAACTGCAAGTGACGTCGCAGGTATCGGAGAGTGCAAGTGAAGACTGCAAGTGACTTCGTAATTTAGTTCCTTTCTTCTTGTCTTCACCACCTGGCTATATTGTTGTAAAATGTTTAGAGTTTCAAACAAAAAATAATCAATAAATAGAACAAAATTAAAAATAAAAAAGACTGCAAGTGTCGTCACTGGCGGAAGCACAAGTGTCTGAGAGTGCAAGTCTAAGAGTGCAAGTGCAAGTCTGCAGCCAGACCCTTCTCAGGAATCGTGACTGCCCCAATTAAAATATGAAAAAGTGCATTGAAAAAAGCACAGCTTAAGTGTATTTCTTTTTCACCTGGGCTTTCTCTTCTTCATGTTTGAACTGAAGATCTTCTCTCTCTCTCGGTCTTCTTTCTCTCTCTCGTTTAAGTTTCTCATAATATTCATCCCATGTTTCCTTTTCTTTCTTTATCCTTCTCTCCTCCTCTTCTTCTCTTCTTTGTCTTTCCTGTTGTTTCTGTTTTTCCCATTCCTCTCGTTCTCTCTTCATCTCTGTTTTAAATCGTTCTTCTCTTTCCATATATTCCTCTTCCCTTCTCTTTCTCTCTTGATCATGATTCTGTCTTTCTTCCTCCAACATCATCTTCATTCTCTCTCTTTCTTGTTTAAGTCTCTGATTATGTTCATCCCACATTGTCTGTTCCTTCTTTCTCCATTTCTCCTCCTCTTCTTCTCTTCTTTGTCTTTCCTGTTGTTTCTGATTCTCCCATTCCTCTCGTTCCCTCTTCATCTCCTCTTGTATTTTTCTCTCTTGTTCTTCTCTTTCTTTGATGTCTCTTTTATATCGTTCTTCTCTCTCAATAAATTCTTCTTTTCTTCTCTTTCTCTCTTTGTCATGATGTTCCTCCATCTTTATCTTCATCTTCTGTTTCTCTTCTTTATGTTTGTTCATCAGTTCTTCTCTTTCTCTGTTCACTTGCTCCACTTTCTCCATCAGTATGTTCTTCTGTTGTTCTTGTATTTCTCTCTCCATCTCTCTGAACATCTTACATGAGTAGTAACTCCCTCCGTTTGCTTTCACCATGTTGTCTATCTTCTGCAGTAGATCGGTCACCTGTGTTCGGTCTTCAGTCTCATTATTGAACACATGGAATCTGTTTCCACATGCTTCAATCAGCTGATTCAAAGCAGATCCAAGTTTTCCCAAACACTGTTCAATGATTTTGTTCTTCAGAAAGTCTCCTCTGGTGAAGAGCACCATGGTGTACATTAAAGAGTTCTCTCCAAATGTCTCTTGGATGATCTTCACTGCTGTTTGTTCTTCTTGAGTGAATCGTCCCAGAGGAATCACTAAGAGAAACACATGTGGTCCAGGCAGGCTCATAGAGATGCAGTTGCTGATTTTTCTCTGGATTTGTTCATTACTGAGTTCAGTATCAAACAGTCCTGGAGTGTCGATCACAGTAATGTGTCTGCCGCTGATTTCAGCGTTCTCTCTAAGACACTCTTTAGTAACAGACTCTTCAGAAAAGTCTGATATAAACACTTCTCTTCCTAAGATGGTGTTTCCAGTTGAACTTTTCCCAACTCCAGTTTTTCCCAGCAGCACAATCCTCAGTTCATCTTCTCTTTCTCTTGAATCTAAAGATAGATTTAAAAAAATTAAAAACAGTATACTGAATTTCAACTGAATGTTGTCAATTCTCTAGTTCAATAGTGAATATTGTGTATAATTTATACATTAAAACATTAATCATATTATTATTTCTCCTGAACTCTGCCTATAATGTTATTCTCACAAATGTGTGTAGACTTTAACAATCATGAAACGTGTGTTTAATCAATGCAGATTTCATAATCATTACCTTGTGACTGAAACCATGTCTCTAATGAATAGATTCTCCTCTTCATTTCTTCAAATTTCAGCAGTTTTTCCATCTGTGCCTCCATCAGTGTCTCTGTGGAGAAACAAACACCACTATTTTCCTCAACCATCTGCTCCAGTTTCTCCATCAACACAGACACTTGTGTGTTCAGGTCAATGAACTGATGGCGTCCTTCAAATCTCTCAATGACAGACTGTGTTTCTTCATTTAGTTCTGCTGTCTGATGCTCTGGATTTTGCTTTATGAGGATCATGATGTGTTTGTTGATTCTTGAGCTGAAGATCCTCTGGATCTCCTCTATTTCTGCTTCGTCTTCATCAGTCAGTGGAGCATCAGGAATGATGAGGATGAACACATGAACTCCAGGATGACAGAGAGACACACAGCGGTGAGTCTGACGCAGCACGTCCTCCTCTGAGAGCTGAGTGTTGAACAGAGCTGGAAGCTCCACCAGACTGATCAGACGTCCATCAAGCTCCACGTCTCTCCTCACACACTCTGAGCTCAGCTCTGATCTTCTCTCGCTCTGCTTCAGGATCAGCTTTGATGTGAAGGATTTTAATTCTCTGTTACTCCCACACACAA
>NW_015507481.1:6075-9560 GCF_001515645.1 Sinocyclocheilus grahami | reverse complement strand
AGTTCTGCTGTCTGATGCTCTGGATTCTGCTTTATGAGGATCATGATGTGTTTGTTGATTCTTGAGCTGAATATCCTCTGGATCTCCTCCATTTCTGCTTTGTCTTCGTTATTAAGTGGAGCATCAGGAATGATGAGGATGAACACATGAACTCCAGGATGACAGAGAGACACACAGCGGTGAGTCTGACGCAGCACGTCCTCCTCTGAGAGCTGAGTGTTGAACAGAGCTGGAAGCTCCACCAGACTGATCAGACGTCCATCAAGCTCCACGTCTCTCCTCACACACTCTGAGCTCAGCTCTGATCTTCTCTCGCTCTGCTTCAGGATCAGCTTTGATGTGAAGGATTTTAATTCTCTGTTACTCCCACACACAACCAGATTCAGCTTCACACCCTCTGGATCTGTTTCAAAGAAATAAACTAGTTTAACAATATGATTTTAACTTAACATTTAGATTAATGCTGCATTCACATGATGTTGGAATTACTGCAGTCTAGCTACAAAAAGCATTTACAAGCTGTGATACTTGCCAAATGGGCTGTTGCTAAGTACTGATCTTTTTTTTTAGGGCCCAAGCCAGTAAGGCGCAGGGCCCTATTGTTTTTCTAAGGATTGTTATTATTTTTCTTTCAAGGTTTTGGGGGGTTTTGGGGCCCTTAACATACTCGAAAATTCTTGAAACTTTGCACACATGTTGTAATCTGCGGTCTTCAGGGCTGGACTGAGTTTTCAGGGGTCACCGTGAAGGCACAGCCTTTAAAAAGGCGACTATTCAGGGACTCTGTAGCACACACCGTTTGACCTACACTCACCAAAATTCATACACATATAGATCTCATCAGGCCAAACAACTTTCGTGCTGACAGTCCGTGCTTCACCCAACAGGAAGTCGGCTATTTAAAGTTTTGTGAAAAATGCATGCTGTGAAATTTGCGATACTCCTCATAGGATTTCCATCCGACTGCCACCAAACTTGGTGAACATGATTTCAAAACACTGGGGAAGTAAAATTGCCAAGGGATTTTTGATCTCGAACGGTTTGGCCGTGGCAATGCAACAAAGTTATGGCGAGAAATGAGAAACAGGAAGTGTCTAATAACTTTTGCACACTTTGTCTGATTTTGATCAAACTTCAGCGGTTTGTTAGTTGTATGATGCTGATCGCATAGATGTGACTATTAGTAGTCAAAGTTACAGTGCCACCAACTGGCAGCAGGAAGTGTGTCATTTTCAAAATGATTTGAAATCACATGCTTATTTTTACCCGATTTGCTTCAAACTTCATCAAAATAATGTCAAAACACGGCCGATGAGAATCTGTAAAGGGGTCCTTGATATATTAAATGCTGTTGCCATGGAAACGTGTCAAACTTGAAGTTTTTGAGGCCCTTAACATGCTTACAATTTCATGAAACTCGACACAGATTTCAGTATTAATGATAGTTAGACACTGGTAAAAGCTCATAAATTGGCGTGGAGGAGGCACTCTATAGCGCCACCTTTTGACAAAACTTGGGGGATTAGCTTTTCCTATAGTCACCAAACTCAGTACATATATTGTTCTCATCAAGCCAAACAACTTTCTAATTTACAGTCATTAGCTATGATCAACAGGAAGTTGATCTTGGTTTGAATGTGGATATTTGGACAAATCAGGCTGTTAATGAATTCATACTCCTCATAGCAGAAACATACAGTTCACACCAAACTATGTCAACATGATGACAAGATACTGAAGATGCTAAATTGCGAATGGATTTTGGATATCTTGAACGGTGTTGCCATGGTGATTTATTGAATTAACGGTAAAAAATATAGCAGTAATTTTCTTATATATTTAAAGTGCATTATCCAAACTCTTAAAAACTTTTTAAATATGAGAACAAGTCATTCTTAGGAAACATGCTTAGTTTCATTAATGTATCATGCTCAGGGGCCACAAAAAAAATTTAACTATCAGATAATTCAGTTGACTGACAAAGACTGTAATACCAAGGATGACCATCGGATAGAGTCATAGGATTAGAGATCCTTTAACCCAAATCCTGTTCAGCTCATCCTCAGTGTATCAGAAGGAAAAAAATAATGCATAGAATCAATTGAAACTTACTATACTGTCAGTATACTTTTACGTAATTAATTTAGAAATGCTTATAGAGCATTAAAATTATTTAAAAAACGTCTTTAAAGGAAAAATCATTAAAAGTTTTATATATCCTACCCTCTCTCACTGATAGGATAATAAATCTTATAAGTCTGACTTTTTAATGTTCAGTTCAATTAATTAGAATAAGAAACAAATACATAAAATAAGTTAATATGTACTTTACTGGTAATATAGTTTTATATAATTATTTCACAAATGCTTATAGATCATTTAAATGTTTTTTAAAAATGGTTATAGATCATAAAAAGTGTTGGTAATAATTTACAATAAGGTATTTTTGGTTAATATTAGTTCCCTTTCAGTCGGTCACTCTCGACGTCACGTCGGAGGACTGACGAATTGGGATCTCGCTTAGAGGGACCAATCTACTTCGAGTGTAAACTAAGCGAGCCAATGCACATTGGCATGCGATTATTGCATCCAGCTGCTGCTGATCACAGCGTGAGTATAAGTAGGCAGCAGATGCAGCGCATATTCAGCTTTTCGCTTTGGAGCTGAGCGATCACATCGTTCTGCTCCTGACTACTCTACTGAGAGAAGAAGACTGAACGAGTTCAGCGCGCTCTTGGAGAGCTCTTCGTGTTGGCGGACGGCGCTTCAGCGGTGGTGGTTTCCCGTGTCGAGTGGGTTGCACACATCAGGCTGCACTACCCCCTGGTTGTGTTGCAGATGATCATCTCCCCTGTGCGCCTCAGCATGCTAAAAGAGCTTTTCCCCCTAAAAGAGCAATTTCGGGTGCACCTTTTTAAAGACGACGTTGCGTGGCAAACTTGACGATACGTCTTTGTAAAGACGATGTGGGTCTTGCTATAGACAACGTATCACCCGGGCATTTTTGGATGCGGTCGTTACCTGGCGCTGGGTGATGGTCATGATCGCTGCCTCTCGTGCCTGGGCATGAAGCACGCTGAGGTGGCTTTCGTGGATGACTCATGCTCCCATTGCGGGGGTATGACCATCTCGGAGTTGCGGACCAGACTCCGTTACCTGCAAAGGGGCAGAGTGCCCGTGCCACTGCCTAGATCTGGGGTTCCCTCTGGTGGCAGCCGGGGGCGTCCTTTTTCTGGCGGTGGGCGGACTGGTCTTACGGTCACGGTGAGGAATTCCCCTCCGGGGATGCCCAAGCCCGCCGGCACTTCGAATCCAGCGGAGCTCTCAAAAAGAGCAGGCTGGACCCTCCCGGGGGGTACCACCTGTTTCTTCAAGTCTCCCCTCCGACGACCGGATGTCGGTTGCAGCATCGGAGGGTGAGCCAGAGCTCTCTGGAGAGGAAGATTCGGCTGCGCTGCTCTCCTCCGGGACCATAGCAATGCCTG
>NW_015507481.1:5717-5982 GCF_001515645.1 Sinocyclocheilus grahami | reverse complement strand
AGAACTTGCCCAGCGGTTCTCCGCTGACCAAAGCAGACTGAGGCCATCAGGTACATCCTGCCCCGGCGTGCAACTGCTGCCGTCGCCGAGGGCGGCCACCGCCAAAACAAGGCGGTGTCAAACACCCTGCCACCGCCAAAACAAGAGCAGCGCTCCTGCAGCCTCCAGCAAAGCTGTGCCGTGGAGCTGGTCGCAGGGCAGCCGCCCCGCCCGTCCAGGCCCCCGCCAAACCTGGTGGCAAGCGAGAGAGCAAGAGGCCCGGAGA
>NW_015507481.1:0-5654 GCF_001515645.1 Sinocyclocheilus grahami | reverse complement strand
GAATATGCGCTGCATCTGCTGCCTACTTATACTCACGCTGTGATCAGCAGCAGCTGGATGCAATAATCGCATGCCAATGTGCATTGGCTCGTTTAGTTTACACTCGAAGTAGATTGGTCCCTCTAAGCGAGATCCCAATTCGTCGGTCCTCCGACGTGACGTCTCTGTTCCCTCCTTCAGGGAAGGAGGGTTACATACGTTACCGAGACGTTAATGCATTAACTAATATGAACTAACAATGAATAATATATTTTTACAGCATTTATTAATCTTTTTGATGTTAGTTAATAAAAATATTTATGTTCATGTTAATTCACAGTACATAAACTAATGTTAAAAGATACAACTTTACATTTTAATAATGTATTAATACATTTTGAACTTAATATTAATTAACATTAATAAATGCTTTATAATTATTGTTCATTTTTAACTAATATAGTTAGTTAACAAATGAAACTAGCATTGTAAAGTGTTACCAAAGTTTTATATATTGTTCTCTCAAAGTGTGCGTGTGTGTGTGTGTGTGTGTGTGTGTGTCTTGATCTTATAGTGTAACCCTTTCATTGCTGTAACCCTTAAAACCAGACTGCCAGAGGTTTACTGTAAATTCACAGTTTTCCTGATGCCACTGGGGTGGCTTTTGCACTGATGGCTTGGGCCCGTCAACGCTGCTTGCAGTTTTATTTTTATTTTATTTATTTTTTTATATTTTGAAACTAAATATTGAAATAAAAAAATTATCTTGCATAAAATGTTAAAGAAATGTTAAAGAGAAATCTTTAACTTTGGGGAGTCAGATTACCTTTTACTAACCTTTTACTTTACAGGAACAGATATTTTGACATGGGGTGCTCAAACTTTTGCATGCTACTGTAAGTATTTGCATAGTAACACATTTTCTATTGTTCTGATGCAGTTGTCTAGCACAGTAGTTCCCAACCCTGGTCCTGGAGGCACCCCAACACTGCACATTTTGCATGTCTCCTTTCTCTGACACACCAATTTCAGGTCTTGGAGTCCCTACTAATGAGCTGATGATCTGAATCAGGTGTGTTTGATTAAGGAGACATGCAACACATGCAGTGTTGGGGTGCCTCCAGGACCAGGGTTGGGAACCACTGGTCTAGCACACTGAATTTTGAATCTCAGTGCAATGCAATGGTATTGGTGGTATATACAGTAACAAACCATATACTGCATCAATGTGTATCAAAGGGATGGAAAACAAAAAGCACAGCTTAGGTAATAGAGCTTTTCAAGTGCTCAATGTGGGATGTTTGGGCCTAACCAAATCAGTTACCTGACATGAATCCCACTGACCTTACATTTTACTATCTGAAGACTAAAGGTAAAAAGATGAATGCAGGAGCTAAAACTGGCAGTAGAAGCATAACAACAAGAGAAGTAAGTTAATAAGGGCTGGAATACACAACATGACTTTTAAAATCTAAACAGACTTTAAAACACTGGGTAAAAATCTGGGCAAAAGTCGTGTAGTGTATTTCAGTCTTTTGGGTCTGATGCTCTCTAGAGATTACAAACTTTAGCCAGTCATTAACTGCAAAAGATTCAACAATTTTACTCACAAAAAAAAAGGTTTATATATTTATATTATTTAATGATTTTACCATCAAGCTCCAAAATAAACACACACACACACATACTAGGGCTGTCAAAATGGCTGAAAAATGAAATTAGAATTTTATACTTTATCAATAAATATTATCAATATTTGAATTATATTCAAATTTAAAAGGCATAATTTCAATTAAGGGGAAAAAAGCTTTTGGCTTCTCTCCTGAGGCCACAAGAGGGCGCATCGAGCAAAATATTACTAATGCACATTTATTCAAAGCAATAAAATAATGTTTATAATGAAGTGCATAATGTTTAAAATAATGTTTATAAACCAAATATTATTAAGTTGCTTAAACAATTAGAAACAAAACAGCATCATGTATGTGTGCACAGTTTAATACAAAGGGCTGAAACCAACCACAAAGACTACTTTTTTTCTTTTTCTGTTTTCATTTAAAAATATTAGATGCTGTGGGATGGGGCGGGGGGGGGGGGGGGGGGGGGGGGGGGGGGTAAATGCCATAAATTCTCGAAACATGTTTTTAAATGTTGAACTTACATTAATTTGACATGGCTTTCTAAAGATGCGTCTCTTTTGTGCGAGACGTGAGTACAACACTGATGACTGACTGTCTAGAAAATGCGAAAAATATGTGTTCTGTGTGAATGGCTTGGTTTCAGTTTTGACATAAACAAGATCTTCGCATTAATGTTCTTTTTCTGCGATATTTTGGATTAACAATGCAGTAGTTGCATCTAGTGGGTTCAACTGGATAGGCTAACAAAAACATTAAAATGCAACGACACTTACATAGTCATCGCATCTCGTGTGCCACTGATAAAGCTGCCTGACGCACACCAAAAATTCGAATGCAACTTTTTTGCATTCGAATGTGGATTTTTATTTTAAATTCGACGAATATTCAAAATTCGATTTTTTTTAATCTGACAGCCCTAACACACACACACACACACACACACACACACAAAAGAACCCTAAAAGCAGACTTCGTTTTAATACTCTATTCAAAAACATCTACATTTTTGTTAGAAGCGTTTTAACCAAAACAAATGGATCAGTAAAAAGAAATTCTAGTTCAAGTTACACAGTAGTGCTTCTCATTTTTCTCCGTCATTCCCCGTCTCTAAGACACAGTAACTATATGAGGACAATTCAGTACTTCATAATGACATTCTTAGAGGTATTATCCTCAAAAAAGACTTTAACAAACCTCCTCCATAACTTGCTGTTTTTGTGCTCTCATTGAGACCAGACTCCTCCTCCTCTTCATCCTCACACGTGTCACAGATGAGAAATTCTTTCCATTCTTTCTTGAGTATCTCTTCTGTCCTTCTGAACAACTCAAAGCGCCATCCTGTGCTTACTGTAGAAAACTTCAGATGTCTTCCTCCACACTCCTTTATTAAATCATGAATAGTGTTATTCCTAGAAGCGACTATTGATCCGCGTGGCTCTTCATCAGTAGTCAGCACTATAGTATGTTTCATGGCCTGGTAACTGAAGAGGTTCAGCACATATTTCACTCCGTGTCTGTCGTTCTCACTGAAGTTGTTAAACTGCATTACGAGTACAAACACATGAGGTCCTGGAGCAGACAGAGACACACACTCTCTCACTCCCTGTGTGATCTGTTGATGTGAGAGATTCGGCTGGAGCAGGTGAGGATTGAAGACTGTGATCTTTCTCCCCTCCACCTCTCCACTGATTCTGTCACTGGATTGCCGTAAATAATATGGAGCTTCTCTGTCAAACGCTGCTCTACCCAGTATAGTGTTTGCCACCCGTCTGTTTTCTGATCCATTCTTTCCTATCAGCACAATCCTCAGATCACTCACTGAAAAAGAGCACAGACACACAAACAAAATTCAATAAAAAAACACTGCACAATCACCACTTAAGAATCTCATATTAAAAATCCTACAGAATTAGCAGATTTCACCCAAGACACTAGTAGAAATTTTCAAATATAAGAAAGCTTTAAGAAGCCTGTAAGAAGCTTTAAGAACATCTATGAAAGATGCACATTTGTTTAATACTCAAAAGTGATCATACATTTTATTGACTTACTATTGGGATGATAATTAATTAAACACTTATATTTCATTAATATTTCACTAAAAAGCATATTTCATTAAAAACAAATAAAATAGTGCTGTCAAACAATTAATCGCATCCACAAAAAAAAAAAAAAGGTTTTGTTCACATAATATATGTGTGTGTACTGTGTATATTTATTACACATATTACACATTGATATGTAATGTTTATATATTAAATATATTTATATATTATATGAATATAAATATATACAAGTCAATATTTTCTAAATTTATGCTGTATGTGTGTGTCTTTACATATACAGTACATATTAAATATACACAGTACACACACACACACACACATATACTGAGTTAACAAAAACTTTTATTTTGTATGCAATTAATCGTTTGACAGCACTAAAATAAATACAGTTCACTCTAAAATTTGCTGAGATTACTTTGTAAAGTAGTCTACTGCATCGCTGAAGTACTTCTAGGTCTGTTCACTGCATTATACTATATTTATTGTGAAACATGCTTTACAGATAAATCATAAAAAATGTAATATGTTTTATTTGAATGCTATTATATATACAAATTCCAGAGAATTATTCTTACATTTGCTTTGGCTTTACAGTGGCAATATAAAAGTGAATTACTTAATAAATAAATATATATATATATATATAATTATAATAATTTAGGTCTTTCTCATCAATCAGTTTGAATAACCATTGATCACTCACACACAACAAGACGATTAAACAGTTTTGGGAAAGTCACACATATGCGAGTAATTCACATTCACGTTTTTTATTTAACAATATAAATAAAAAATTAAAACCTAACATATTGGGACTAAGCGATTTAATTGACTTACTGTCAGGACGATCATATTCTGGACTACGTCTACCTGCTGCAAGAGAGAGAAGAAGAAAATCACACACATGCATAGACCGAAAGAACAGATGGTTTATCCATTAGCTATATGCACTATTATGCTGTGACTGTGACTTGGTGAAATTATGATTTTCCTTATCCTCCGAACATCTAAAGTGTCAAAATTACACTTCAACACATACTTATTGATCTATAGCCTCTATACAATTATTAATAAGCAGGCTATTGCCACAAATCAGCAAAGATAAGTGTAAAGAATCGAGGATTAATGAAAGAAACCTCAGGCAGAGGTTTAGTTTCTTCCTGGTGTTCAAAGACACGATTAAACAAATGTAATGAGATATATTTCAATAAACGAAATTAAGTAAACAGCTGTCTTCCGTTGGCTAATATTTCATAAATAATGCATAAATCATTGAGGAAACGTGGCTGCATTTATTTGTATCCAATTTGTTTCTTACCTGACGCCATTTCAACACCTACACAAACACAAACATCGAAATCGAAAGAGAAACACTGAGAGCTCACCTGCGCCCCGCCTGCACAGACTGAGAAAAAGTAGGCCTATTATTGAAATTAAACTTTATGCGTCTATTTATTTTCCTACTTTGAACCAGAAATGTAATACGGAAGATGCGGTTTCTTCTTCAGTTGTCCTCATGAATAGAATAAGCAGATGCAAACTCATAGAAATGTATTTTTAATATAAATAAATGGTCATTAATTTAGACGCAGACGCGCTTCTGTGTCTTTGCGTGAGTCCGCCAGAAGGTGGCGCTATAATGATGACTAACTGGATCTAAGCGTTCAAGAAGATGTTTCATTGTGTTTTGCACATTCTACTTGTACACAGCATGACTTTAACTTGACACTTGAAGAAGCTGGGTAAACTTCATTTTCTATTCATCTATTAGATTGTACAAAACTACATTTCTAAACTCTAAACCCTTTAAGTCGAGCGTTCATCTTTGAAACAAAACCTAAGATACTTTAATGAAGCCGGAGAGATTTGTGTCCATCCAAATAAACCCCAGAAGAACACGTTGCATGTTTTATTTTGAAATGGAGGAAGTGTAAAATTACAGTAACAGTACAAATGCACACTACGATGC
>NW_015507480.1:68582-69389 GCF_001515645.1 Sinocyclocheilus grahami | reverse complement strand
TTTTTTTTTTAATGAAGAAAATGTTAGTAACAATGAGAAAGGGGAATATATGTATCAGCATTTGTAGCATTCCTTTTCTTTTCTGGAAGTGGAAGAATAGAGCCAGAGAGAGGGGGAAAGATACTAGGAGAGCCATTAGAGCTGGCCTGTGAGATCTCATTAATGCGAGTGTTGAAAAGGTGTTTATAAAGGTCCTTGGCCAGTCCTAACCCAACTGTACTTCTGTAAGTAATGCTTCAATCTCCAGGCTCCCCAAAGAACAGAGAGACTCTTATTACTGCATCAGCCTGGTAATGAGTCCACTTCACATGGCATGCATGTGGTCCTCTTTAGCCACGGCCACTTGTAATGACATACATGAAGGTCAGGATCTGGATGTGGGACTCTTGAACATGACTGTAAACTAACCTAGACTCTGTTTGCCTGTCTTTTTAACTGCTTACCTATCTGTCTATCCATCTGTCAATTTAACAATCAATTTCTCTATCCAATTTATTTATCTATTCATTGTCTATCTACCTATCAATTTATTGGTCTGTCTATCTATCTGCCTGTCTATTCATCTGTCAATTTGTCATTCAATCCGTTCATCTGTTTGTCTCTCATCTGTCAGTTCCTCTATTAATCTTTCAATGGCTTTGACAATTGAATATCTATCCTTATGTTTAACTATCAATCTGTCCATCTGTCTGTCCATCTATCTGCATATATCAGTCTTTCAATTAATACATCTATCCGTTCATCTGTTTGTCTATCCATCTGTCAATTTATCTATCTATCTATCTATCTATCTATCTATCTATCTAT
>NW_015507480.1:66449-67261 GCF_001515645.1 Sinocyclocheilus grahami | reverse complement strand
GCATTCACAAGAAGACTTAGTGGTTTCTGATTTCTGATTTTCAGGGCTACAGGAAGCCACTATTTTTCGTATTTGTTTTCTTGACATTCAAAATGGCTGTGCACTTATTTGCAAAATTAAGAATCTTCAATATGGGTTCAAAAAAGTCAACATGCAACACCATTTGCAACCATTATACTACTATATTCTAACATATTTCTGAATGAAACCAAATATTCAGTTGATTTGTGAAGTTAATATTGTGATAACAGACAAAAAGCAAGCAATTTTCTTTGATATTCTTTAAGCAGCTGGATTATGCGTTTCTGCAAACGTCACTTTGTGCTTTTTGTAGCCCTACATGTCAGACTGATGAGCAAATCGAGGTCTCCTTCAGTCCCTGATGGTAATTGGTGTGACATCTCCAGGGGTTTCTCCCCGCAAGTCTCTCAGCTTGTAAAGACACCTTATATCATCACAGCCCTTGATCAGCTCTCTCCATTAGAAGCTTAAGAATTATAAAAGATGAAAGGCTATGAATTATGGCTAAGTAATGACTTTGATCAAAGCAATATGTGTAACGCAAAGCACTAATGATTTATGCCCTCTAAACGCAATTCCAATTACACAGATGCACATTATGAGTTTATTTGTATGAATTAATGTGCAAAACAATCCATACATATAGCTTATATGTACACTAATGCAATACGGCAGTGATAAATTCAAAGCAGCAGCAACACCAATATGAGAACAATGAATATTGAACAAGTAATTCAATTATTAATAATGTAGGATCTATGTCTCACAACAGACCCACCTACAGGATGGAG
>NW_015507480.1:60376-65078 GCF_001515645.1 Sinocyclocheilus grahami | reverse complement strand
GAAATAAACCTGAATGAATTAATAATAATTAATTCCCTTACAACTTAGTAAAATTATTACAATAATCACAATAAACAATGTTTTCACAAAGCAAAACTGTTCGTTAGACAAACCATAGGCTGTTTACGGTTTGCCAAGCAACTCAATGCATTAAAATATAATTAATTTGATATGCAGCTGTGTGATGTGCATACAATATATGGACAAGTGTCTGGCCTTCTTGTTCTAATGAACAGGTCTGACTATTCCAAACAGTTCAATGGGGACAAATCTTGACACCATTTAATGACATTCTAAAAAAAAAAACAAGATTGGTTTGACCATTTTTGGCATTAAAGTGTATTTTTCCTTATTTCATAACATCTTTGGACATTGCAGTCAGATTTTAGAAACAAGTATTTAAAAGAGGGGAAACCAGGGATGACTGTAACACGGGACTTTGTTTTATTTATTTATTTAGTAAGTTTTAAACAATTGAATCTATATGGTTAAAAATACCATTTCAAGTGAGTTTTTATTCATTACCACTATTCTACAGAAGAAAGCAATAGAATAAATAGATACTTCTATTAGATTATATTTTTACATGTATAGATAAATACATGCATATTAAAATATATATATATATATATAAATATAATATAATATAAATTAGATTGACAAAGGGATAGATAGACAAATTCACAAATGAATAGATAGGTACATAGATATGGATAGATAGATAGACAGACAGGCGGATGGATGGATGGATGGATGGATGGATGGATGGATAAGACAGACGAACCGAAAGATGAATGGACAGATAGAAAGACAGACAGACCTCTGGACAGGTTTTTGTCTATTTAATTATTGCCTATTTAATTATCAGCCTGTTTGTTTGTTTATTTAATCTGGATGGCAAAAGCAGCAAAGAGGAGCAGATGGAATCTCAAAGAAACATCATCAGGAGGTTCAAAATCCACAGGGGAAAAAAAAAACGGGGGAAAAGGGAAAAACCCTATGAGTTTTGGCAGAGGGACATGCAATGACCTTCTGTCCTGTCTGCCTGCTCACAGAGTAGCACGAGCACTAGCCGTGGAGGAACATATCAACACGCGAGACTCCTCAGATCTCCCCGGCCTATTACTGCACTATTATCCTCTGTTATTAAGTTTTGCGGGCCTGTTTGACTGATGGCTGAATGAAGCAGGGGTCAATTTATTAGGAGAGCCTGTTCTGAGGCAGAGAACAATGAAGGACAATGGTCAATTTGTCATCTTTTAAATGCCACCATGATGCATTCAAGAAGTTGCTGCCATTGAAATTGGGGGCAAAACACAATTATTACAATGGCGGTCTCAATGAAGTCAATCCAATAAACCATCAAGGTACATAATCAGCTTGGTATTTAAAGTGCTACATTTGTATACTCTTCGATTTGAAGAACCGAATCGCAAAAAGACATTAACTACAAACAATTCTGACATGCAATATTATTTAGTTTAACATACAATAAATATGTCTTTAAAAGATTTCTTCAACCTTGCAAAAAAGCTACTAGTGTAATGGAGACCAGCTATTAAGAGCTGTGCAGGTAAACCTCACTCCCCTAAACTCTAGAGACACACTAGTGACCGAACCCTGAGGCTGCGGTCTTTAGCGTCCTTGTTAGTGTGCCCACCTCCCATGCGAAAAATGATGGTTCAAATCCCGCTCAGAATGTGTGGTGCAAGTAGAACCGAAGGTTGGCAGATTGGTGCCGTGACCCGGATGGAAGTGAGCTTTGAGGGGGTGAGTGTAATGGAGGACAGTCTATGCACAATCAGCTTGTAACACTCCAAAGAGAAAGGAAATCTTGAAATCGCATCATATGACCCCTTTAAGTATTTATTCTTGATGAACAAGCATAGAACATTTTTAACAAACACACAAATGCCTTTTCTGTCTTTACAAACAAGATGCAAAAATGCAAAGACAAATGATGAGAGCCTGAAATTTCCCACCAAATTTCTTTCTTTTACAAACAAGACATGAAAATGCAAAGACAAATGACAGAAGCCTGAAATGTCCCACCAAATTTCTTTCTTTTCAAACAAGACATGAAAACACAAAGATGAATGATGGGAGCCTGAAATTACCCACTCAAATTTATGTTCTTTATTTACAAATGAAATTTGAAAATACAAAGATGAATGGCATGAGCCAAAATGTCCCAACCAAAATTTTCCCCCTTTCTTTACAGGCAAGACGTGAAAACAGATGAAACAAGATGAATAATGGGACCCTGAAATGACCCATCAAATTGATCCCAAAAATTATTTAACAGTGGGTGTGCCGAAGGTATAATGGTAGTATATTGCTTTGTCAACCAAGTTCAGTTTTGGGATTGACTCAATTTCCTACAACACCATAGTCGGATTTCATTCAACACTCTCAGAAAAAAAGGTAAGCCTTAGATGAATAATGGGAGCCTGAAATGACCCATCAAATTGATCCCAAAAATTATTTAACAGTGGGTGTGCCGAAGGTATAATGGTAGTATATTGCTTTGTCAACCAAGTTCAGTTTTGGGATTGACTCAATTTCCTACAACACCATAGTCGGATTTCATTCAACACTCTCAGAAAAAAAGGTAAGCCTTTAAGCCTTTGTTAAAAGGTACACCTTTGTGTACCTAATGGTACAAACACTGGTATCTTAAAGGTACATATTAGTAACCAAAGTGTACAAATGTTTACCTTTTGAAAAGGTACCACCCCAGTGACAGCTTTTGTACCTTTTTTTCTGAGAGTAAAATACCTTTTATAACACCCTTGGTTCACTCTATGTGAAAAAAAAATAATTGGTACTCTTAATCTAAGCATGTACATTAAGGCAAAAGCACATTTGGGTGAATTTAGTTTTTTGCAATCAAACGAAATGTAACTGCTTGGTTTCCTCACTGTACATTTACACATCTCTGATAATTTCTATCAAACCAATGTACCACAAGCCCCTTGTTTCTTTTAACAAGGTCTCTCTCTCTCTCTCTCTCTTTCTCTCTCTCGCACAACATACCGGGCTGCACCAACAGATGGGGAGTCATTAACAGGCCCCCCAGACAATTGTGTTTGATTGGCTTGCCCTGACCCTCAGCTCTGTGCTTCAGAGAATGCCCGCGAGAAGAGCTCACACCTTTGACTGTCCCACTTTGTACTCCTCAGCAGCGAGAGAAGCATCTACTAAGAAGACTCATTTGATTATGAAAGAATTCCTGATGGTTTCACAGGGACGAGAATAACCGAGATTAAAGGACAAACGACAATGGTGGCAAGGCAATTAATCATATGTACAGAAATGCTACACACTAAAAGTGGATGAGGACTTGGGTAGTCAAGCTCCAAAGTGACAAAAAAATATATATATTAAATAAATAAATATCATAAAATTGGTCTATGTAGCTTGTGCACTATATTACACATCTCCCAAAGTGATTATATGAGGAAAATATCCAAATTTAACTAAAAAGTAGATAAAGAAAAAAAAAACCCTTTTTTTACGTGCTTTGTCAAAATTATTGATGTTAAGGTAAAGTTTTTATTATCTGTGATAAAGATGAAAAATGGCAACAATTGGAATCTAAATATGAAACAACAAGAAATAAAAAATGACGATAACAAAAATAATACAAGTTACTAACAATGCACTTTAAAAAAATCTAGAAAAAAATAATAGTCATGTAAATACTAAAGTAATATTAATACTAAAATAAACACAATAATTGAGTATGTTAATGCAAGATATTAACAATGTACTAACAATGTTGTTTTTTTGTTTGTTTGTTTGTTTTTTGGCAAGAAGAAAATTCAGAATAAAATAATCCTATAATAGTTAATAATGTCGAGAAACAATAAGAAATATTATTATATCAAAAATATTTTTATATCAATAAACAGTTGATATAATTATATTAATATTAATAAAGCTATTAATGTCATTATAAATAATTTTATGTGTGTGCATGCATTTTTTTGCATATATATATATATCATTTATTTATATTAAAACAAACACAATTAGTTTGGGGGGAAAAAGTGCTGGCTAAATGACACACAAGAGAAATAATAAACATAAGTCTAGTCACGTCCTATATAGAAACAAGAATGTGAGCAAACCACCCTGGTCTTCATTTCCTCATCATTGCAATCTGTACAGTGAAACCCTGAGGTTCGTGCCACTGGGGGCCACCTCTCTCCTGCCAAAGGGAGGTTTACTGAAGTGGGTTCAGGCCCCAGGGCTAGCCAAAGGCAACAGAGATATGGAGTCCCACTGCCCTCAGATAAACTTATCAGCAGCTTCAAAGGGATGCCTTCCTGTCAAAGTACAGATGCCGTCAGTCCGGGCTGGGGAAACAACTTTAGTGGGCCTGAAGGAAAACCAGAAGCCACTGCAAAATACCGAGCGGTAGTCTGCGGACAAGAGCCTGGTAAAATGTTCACCCACAGATTGAGGTAAAAGTTGGTGACAAATCTGTCGCCGGTGCACTTTTAAGGTGCTGGATTTACCATCGATGGCATTAATCGTAAATAAGTTGTGGTACATAAAATTTTGTGACTATAATTAGTGCTGTAAGTAATTAAATTATAATTAATCCTAGTTGTAAGTGGTTGAGGAAACGGATGCGACTGCGATGCGATCTGGTTCATAGAGCTGGACACTAATTGCATTAGCCCATTGATTCATT
>NW_015507480.1:36455-55374 GCF_001515645.1 Sinocyclocheilus grahami | reverse complement strand
ATCTCTTTGGTTTTGAGACTTTAGTCTTTGCAACTTCAGGGATCTTATCTATGCACAATCAGCTTGTAACACTCCAAAGAGAAAGGAAATCTTGAAATCGCATCATATGACCCCTTTAAGTATTTATTCTTGATGAACAAGCATAGAACATTTTTAACAAACACACAAATGCCTTTTCTGTCTTTACAAACAAGATGCAAAAATGCAAAGACAAATGATGAGAGCCTGAAATTTCCCACCAAATTTCTTTCTTTTACAAACAAGACATGAAAATGCAAAGACAAATGACAGAAGCCTGAAATGTCCCACCAAATTTCTTTCTTTTCAAACAAGACATGAAAACACAAAGATGAATGATGGGAGTCTGAAATTACCCACTCAAATTTATGTTCTTTATTTACAAATGAAATTTGAAAATACAAAGATGAATGGCATGAGCCAAAATGTCCCAACCAAAATTTTCCCCCTTTCTTTACAGGCAAGACGTGAAAACAGATGAAACAAGATGAATAATGGGAGCCTGAAATGACCCATCAAATTGATCCCAAAAATTATTTAACAGTGGGTGTGCCGAAGGTATAATGGTAGTATATTGCTTTGTCAACCAAGTTCAGTTTTGGGATTGACTCAATTTCCTACAACACCATAGTCGGATTTCATTCAACACTCTCAGAAAAAAAGGTAAGCCTTTAAGCCTTTGTTAAAAGGTACACCTTTGTGTACCTAATGGTACAAACACTGGTATCTTAAAGGTACATATTAGTAACCAAAGTGTACAAATGTTTACCTTTTGAAAAGGTACCACCCCAGTGACAGCTTTTGTACCTTTTTTTCTGAGAGTAAAATACCTTTTATAACACCCTTGGTTCACTCTATGTGAAAAAAAAATAATTGGTACTCTTAATCTAAGCATGTACATTAAGGCAAAAGCACATTTGGGTGAATTTAGTTTTTTGCAATCAAACGAAATGTAACTGCTTGGTTTCCTCACTGTACATTTACACATCTCTGATAATTTCTATCAAACCAATGTACCACAAGCCCCTTGTTTCTTTTAACAAGGTCTCTCTCTCTCTCTCTCTCTTTCTCTCTCTCGCACAACATACCGGGCTGCACCAACAGATGGGGAGTCATTAACAGGCCCCCCAGACAATTGTGTTTGATTGGCTTGCCCTGACCCTCAGCTCTGTGCTTCAGAGAATGCCCGCGAGAAGAGCTCACACCTTTGACTGTCCCACTTTGTACTCCTCAGCAGCGAGAGAAGCATCTACTAAGAAGACTCATTTGATTATGAAAGAATTCCTGATGGTTTCACAGGGACGAGAATAACCGAGATTAAAGGACAAACGACAATGGTGGCAAGGCAATTAATCATATGTACAGAAATGCTACACACTAAAAGTGGATGAGGACTTGGGTAGTCAAGCTCCAAAGTGACAAAAAAATATATATATTAAATAAATAAATATCATAAAATTGGTCTATGTAGCTTGTGCACTATATTACACATCTCCCAAAGTGATTATATGAGGAAAATATCCAAATTTAACTAAAAAGTAGATAAAGAAAAAAAAGCTTTTTTTTTTACTTTTTTTACGTGCTTTGTCAAAATTATTGATGTTAAGGTAAAGTTTTTATTATCTGTGATAAAGATGAAAAATGGCAACAATTGGAATCTAAATATGAAACAACAAGAAATAAAAAATGACGATAACAAAAATAATACAAGTTACTAACAATGCACTTTAAAAAAATCTAGAAAAAAATAATAGTCATGTAAATACTAAAGTAATATTAATACTAAAATAAACACAATAATTGAGTATGTTAATGCAAGATATTAACAATGTACTAACAATGTTGTTTTTTTGTTTGTTTGTTTGTTTTTTGGCAAGAAGAAAATTCAGAATAAAATAATCCTATAATAGTTAATAATGTCGAGAAACAATAAGAAATATTATTATATCAAAAATATTTTTATATCAATAAACAGTTGATATAATTATATTAATATTAATAAAGCTATTAATGTCATTATAAATAATTTTATGTGTGTGCATGCATTTTTTTGCATATATATATATATCATTTATTTATATTAAAACAAACACAATTAGTTTGGGGGGAAAAAGTGCTGGCTAAATGACACACAAGAGAAATAATAAACATAAGTCTAGTCACGTCCTATATAGAAACAAGAATGTGAGCAAACCACCCTGGTCTTCATTTCCTCATCATTGCAATCTGTACAGTGAAACCCTGAGGTTCGTGCCAGTGGGGGCCACCTCTCTCCTGCCAAAGGGAGGTTTACTGAAGTGGGTTCAGGCCCCAGGGCTAGCCAAAGGCAAAAGAGATATGGAGTCCCACTGCCCTCAGATAAACTTATCAGCAGCTTCAAAGGGATGCCTTCCTGTCAAAGTACAGATGCCGTCAGTCCGGGCTGGGGAAACAACTTTAGTGGGCCTGAAGGAAAACCAGAAGCCACTGCAAAATACCGAGCGGTAGTCTGCGGACAAGAGCCTGCTAAAATGTTCACCCACAGATTGAGGTAAAAGTTGGTGACAAATCTGTCGCCGGTGCACTTTTAAGGTGCTGGATTTACCATCGATGGCATTAATCGTAAATAAGTTGTGGTACATAAAATTTTGTGACTATAATTAGTGCTGTAAGTAATTAAATTATAATTAATCCTAGTTGTAAGTGGTTGAGGAAACGGATGCGACTGCGATGCGATCTGGTTCATAGAGCTGGACACTAATTGCATTAGCCCATTGATTCATTCACATGCACAAAATCCATTCATTCATCCTGTGTCCTTACATGAGACCATCTTACAGGCCCACTGAGTACATGTATATACCGCCACGCAGCACGTATTGAATACTGATGTCGGTCCTAATAGCACTGCCGATGGGAGCAATTGCACACTGCTTTCATGGTGCTACTGCGACACTGCACATTCATTTGTATATTTATTGGAGCACAAGTGCAGAAAGGAAGAGATAGAAGAGGGCAGGTACGAGGTAATGACATTCACGGATTTACAATTCGCTTCATTTAGATGGGAACCTATTGAGAATGAGATTTCACTCAAAAAGGCAAACCAGGATAACATGTTGTAGTCAACAGTATTTTGTGCTTTCATCACAGGAGGATTAATTGCAAATTATGTCATTGCTAATCTGTAAAAGCCTACTAATTTCTAAACGTGAAACCATATGACCCTGAAAAGACATCAGAATATTAAGGAAACTGCAACAGAACATGTTGTTTGATGCTCTAATACAAGGATTTGAGATTAAATTACGGTCTGCACACGCAAACAAAGCCAAACCCTAGATATTTTAGGCAATATAGAAATCCTGGCCAGGATGCGTCCGGGAAAAATGGCACTTATGGTCACCCTAGATTAGCGGTCAATGTTTGTATCGTTTATCAACTGGACAAATAGTTCTGAAAGAGATTTCAACAATATCATTCCTCGTTAACATCACGGTTGTGATGTGGACTTCACTAGTCTCATAGAATTAGAATGACTATTAAAACGGTATAGTTCTCATTCTTGGTGTGAATGTGTTTAACTACATTGAAAAGCTTCCCAAGCTAATGCTCATATTCAAGAGTCGAACAGTAGTCAAGCAAAACACTGAAAAGTATTGTTAGCTTTAAGGTATTTTGAAACTGTAGCTTTCCAAGAAAAAAGTTACTCCTCATTTAAAATAGTTAAAGTACAGTTATAAACATTTGAAATGGCAACATTTGTTGGCTAAATAGCTAAAAAAAAAAAAAAAAGAATTCTAGCTACAATAATTCTAAGCTTCCCCAAGCTTCAAGCCAATTATTTTAGTTAATCTTAAAATGTAGCTAAACCAAGCTACCCTTGTGAAAAAGAATTGACCTTTGCATACTTTTATTTATTTGTTTATTATGGAAAACAATATACTTGAGTGAAATGCAATTTAATGAAAATTACAATTAGTTGAACTTGAAACTGATTTTTTTTTGTCCACTTAAGTAGGACTTAAGTACATCTTTAAGTAATTTCATAATTCTATTGTCTTTGAAATAAAGTTAAAGTGTACTGCTGAATGTACTGACAAGCATTTATGTCATTTCTACTGATTCAAAGAGCACGTTAAAAGCATTTTAGTGTGTTAAGAAACAGTCATGAAAGTGGACTGTCTTTAAGTACACTTAAGTGGCTTTTTATTTCATTAATATTATATTATCTTCAAGTACAGTTTTTTTTTTAAAATATACTTATATACTATATAAGTGCATGTGTGAAACAATTTAGCACACTTATTTTCACAACCCTTATGAAAATTAAATATAGTTTTACTACAAATAAAAAAAAAAAAACATGATTACTATAGATTAACCATGGGTTTGCTACATTAACCATAGTTCAACAACAGACACAAAACAAATAACACATTTTTAGCTGAATATTTTGCTAGTTTCTGGTTCGCATGGCTGATGTGAACAAAATCAGTCTCTGAAGTGTCATTGTGTCATTCTATGATGTGACTGAATAACAAAACGATTCTGCTGAATACAAAACATTCATTCCATGTTTGGCTACGAGGGAAAAAACTTTCTGTGAACATGGTGCAGAACAAGATACTTCTACTTGTCATGCATTATACCTCAAAAGGTTCTAGCAATGCAACTTTCTCATACATACAGTATTTACCCAAAGAGGTTCTAGAAATGCAACTTTTTCATGCATAATACCTCAAGAGGGATACTTTCAGTGTTTTTTTTGGAGTAGGCTGTACAGATGCACACCAGCACCGAGTACAAGACATAAAAATAATCGCCCCCTCGTAGAGAATTATTGATTACATCACCACTACGCCTTATTTATGATTTGTCTCATTGTCAGTAAGAAATTATTTATCTTGAATTGGAGTTATTTATGCTTCCGTTATCAGGAAGAAAAAGAGGGTTACGTTACTCACATTGATGATTCAATGAGAGCTTCCCACGACAGTTGGAGTTTGACAACCACAGAGATGGTGTATGAATTATACAGGCATCAGAACAGTCCCCTGCCTGCAAGAGTAATAAATGTGCTTTCACTGCCCCCCCAAAAAACTGAAATAAGTAAAAACCTGGAAACTGTTTTTCAGAAACTCCTGATGTGAATGATCTGACAGTGAGCCTTTAAATGTGAACAGCAGTGTTGCAATTAGTGTATCATTAATAATATAACTGTAGGTATAGATACAAATAAAAACAGAAAGAAACGTGCACACATACGTTGAATCTATGGTTCAATGGTTAGCACATGTGCTGACACATTGAGGAATGCAAATTTGAATCGTGCACATCATTTCCAGTCATCTCAAGAGTTAAAAACATCCACAGATTCTGCAAAAACTTTGTCAGTAAGACTTTTCTTTTTAAAGTAATTACTACTTATATTTTGAAAGAAGGCATTCGATTGATCAAAAGTGACAGTACAGACATAATGTTACAAAAGATCTGCAATTCAAATAAATGTTATTTTTATTCATCAAAGAATCCTGAAAATGTAGGTTTCCATAGAAATATGCAGCACATCTGTCATCATTGATAATAATCAGAAATCTTTCTTGAGCAGCAAATCAGCATATCAGAATGACACTGAAGACTGGTGTAATGACTGCTAAACATTTAGCTTTTCATCACAGGAATACATTTCATTTTAAAATATATGAAAATACAAAATATTTATTTTAAATTGTAATATTCACAATCGTATTTTTGATCAAATAAACATAGCCTTGGTGAATATAAGTGACTTATTTACAGTAAGGTACATCATTACCATTAACTATTGTGAACTAACAATGAACAACAATTTCCACAGCATTTGTTCATCTTTTAATCGGTTATTCACTCTCATGTCATCTTATGTCATTCTGCCCCATATTATTTTATTTTCTTCAGAAGTCTTCAGAAGCAGTACAATGACATTTCATGACAAACTGACCAAAAATAAAGCTATTAATAGCTTATAATCAGCATTTGCTTTCCCACAATGCATTTTTATGAAAGCAAATGATACATTTGGAGAAATTTAGCATTGCATCACTTGTATTGATGGACTGGAGTGGTGTGGATTACTTGTGGATTATTGTGATGTTTTTATCAGCTGTTCGGACTCTCATTCTGACGGCACCCATTCACTGCAGATGATCCATTTGTGATCAAGTGATGTAATGCTACATTTCTCCAAATCTTTTCCAGTGAAGAAGCGAACTCATCTTGGATGGCCTGAGTGTGGGCACATTTACATCAGATCATTTTCATGTTTGGATGAACTATTCCTTTAAAATCTCCTTTGGTGTTAAAATCTCCTTTGGTGTTACACAGAACAAAAAAATATATAATACAGAGTAGGCGTACATGATGGTAAAATTGTCATTATCCTTTAATGTTACATTCCTTTAATGAGAACAATTTTAACATAGTTTTATATAAAGGCTGTCAATACTGCAGTTGTGGGCATAATTGCAGCCTGGGAACTTAAAAGGCCTGCATGGCAATTAGGTTTAAGTTGCAGGTAGGCCAGAGGCGGAGAAAGTAAGAAAGGAAAAGTAAAAGGAACAGCTGTGCAGCTTCAGCTAGTCTCTTTCTTTCTCTCTCCATACAGCGGAGCATCAATGTCTGTCTGTCTGTCAGAAGAGCGCATTTCCAATAACAGCAGAGCCGACATGTGGACAACATACCCATAAACATCTGTTGTGTTCTTCCCCTGTCACAACACACCCCACCATTAGATTCAAGCCCACGCTTCCCGGTGGGTAAAAACAGGTAAAAAAATAAATAAATGCACACGTAAAGTCTAATCTGAGCGCTAAAGCCCGGTTGTGCACGAGTAATAACTTTTCGTGGGCAGCACAGAAAGTGCTTTTGCTGACCGCATTCAACTTCTTTTATTACATATTTAGTTGCATGTCAAGCCATTGCCAGCCTGTCGTTACAGCTTGACAGCAGCAGCATTTGGTGCGTGACAAGTCAAATTTAAATAGATGCGAGGTGGGACGTAAAAAGCAGGGCAATTTCCATGTCTGCGCAGATGTAATCGAATGGTGTCAGCGGCATAAACAAATGTGTTACGGAGGCGGTTTTTTTAGATATGATAAAGTGTGTGTTCACGGACCCGCGCACGCTTGTCACTCAGCGTTTTCAAACGAGAGAGCAAGGCCATTTTGCGATTATGGAGAACATTTGGCCACATGGGACTCATGGATGTTTGGTTTGTCTGAGCCCGTGTGCCTGAAGTATACAGCATTAGCATTGAAAAAAAAAACACATTAAGAAACAGCATTCCTGAAGGATTACTGCTGACTGCGGTTTGACAAGCTGACACCGTTTCTATAGAAAAAACTGCTTTTATTAACTAATCCAAGATGGTATGGACTAGGATTATATCAAATGTGACCCTGGACCACAACACCAGTCTTAAGTGTCAATTTTTTAGAAATTGAGATTTATAGACCATCTGAAAGCTGAATAAATAAGCGTTTGTTAGGATAGGACAATATATTGCCGAGATACAACTATTTGAAAATATGGAATCTGAGGGTGCAAAAAAAATCTAAATATTGATAAAATTGCCTTTAAAGTTGTCCAAATGAAGCAATGCAAATTACTAATAACAAATGACGTTTTTATATATTTACGGTAGGAAATTTGCTAAATATCTTCATGGAACATGATCTTTACTTAATATCCTAATGATTTTTGGCATAAAAGAAAAATCGATAATTTTGACCCATACAATGTTTTTGTGGCTATTGCTACAAATATACCCGTGCAACTTAAGGGTCACAAATGTCTATTATAAACCAGTATACTCTCCTGATCTGTTGCTTTATGGTTAATGCTGAAACATGGTAAATTCCCTGCAGCTTTAAAATATGAATGTTGGTTCTTAAGTAGTGTGGCTTGACTGGATGTGCACTTTGTTAAACTAGAACCTCAGGGTTGCTATATTAAGTGCTGCTTGCATTACTTGCTGTTCCACATGAATGTACAGTAGCAGGTTAGAGCGTAATGGTGAGCAACTGGACTGATTTTGAGTGTCTGCCAGGGAACTTCATTGCGACTATTTGTAGATTGAGGATTCACAAGTCAAGTATACTAGTAAACAAGTGCAATGCCATATAACAGTGTGTTTAGGTGATGCATACCAATGGATGTGTCATACAAAATGCCAACAAAACTATGACAAGGTGGTGTGAATGCGTGTGAGTGTTGACCACTTATCCAGTTATTTAATTGACTGTAATTTGCATAAATGCATATAGAAAGAGAGGCAAGAATGTGTTTGTAAAATGTTAAATATCTGATTTTCTGCACGTGATTACAAACAATGCGGTTTAATCTTCATCTGAGTCACAATTCTAGACAAACACAATCTGACTAAACTAATTACACACAGTTGTGCTTTTCAGAAACAGATTTGTGGGGAAATTGATCAAAAATCATATAAGCAGCTACAGAAAATGCTTGGTAGAGGGTTTTCTGCTTAAGGAGGCTCTACAAGTTACTAAGTTCACTTACGTTCACTTACTTTATTCACCCCAGAATGCAAATCATTACTCAATGCATTCAATACAGTATACAATTATTTGTATGCACGTTATTAATTTAGCCAGATTGTGTTTAGGTAATTTTGAGGTAAATAAATATCAGACTACACTTTATTATTATTAAATGCAGAAATCTAGACATTTTCAAGGGGTTCACAAACATATTCTTGCCATGTATATGTTTATACAACAGAAGTTGGTAACACTTTACAGTAAACTTTCTTTAATTTCAAGATGTAATACCTTTTTAAAATCAAAACCCTTTTTAAGGTTCCTAATATTGTTTTGAGTCTGCTACAATAGGTTTACATGCATGCAAGTTCAAAAATAACAACAAATAACAACGTTTTTTGTTTTCTCAATATATGCATTTAATATCACCTTATTTTACAATGATTCTCAAATGATTTGTTTAAAGCATTCAGATTCAGTCTCTCTAAACCCCTCCTTTATGTTTATACAACAGAAGTTGGTAACACTTTACAGTAAACTTTCTTTAATTTCAAGATGTAATACCTTTTTAAAATTAAAACCCTTTTTAAGGTTCCTAATATTGTTTTGAGTCTGCTACAATAGGTTTACATGCATGCAAGTTCAAAAATAACAACAAATAACAACGTTTTTTGTTTTCTCAATATATGCATTTAAAATCACCTTATTTTACAATGATTCTCAAATGATTTGTTTAAAGCATTCAGATTCAGTCTCTCTAAACCCCTCCTTTCCTACTCTGCTCTGATTGGTCAGATGACCCAGTCTGTTGTGATTGGTCTACCGCATACAGCGCGTGTCGGAAACCATACGCTCGTTGCCATAATTCCATTTTTTTGAAAGCTCAATAGAAAATATAAGCATTTATTATTTATCATACATACAGGTTGTGATTCAGTGGAGCCAGCTGGCCTAAATAAACTGTGTACTGAGCCATCTTTCAAGAGCAAGCGTTTTGTGAATCCCGCATTGAACTCCCCGAGATTAGAGAAGCCACCGTCAGTAAAATGATGAGAACATAAAAAAGACTGGGGTTGTACTGCTGCGGTACAGTGGGGGAAAAATTAATTTTAACCACTGATTCTTTGCAGCCTAATCTTTTGGAATTGAAAACAATGCAAATGGCGCTAACAATGACAACATGACAAATTTAGTGCATCCATATTACATTCATACTGCATAAAACATACTTTTTTTAACAGTTGTGAAGTAATTGCTATGACAAGAATTATCTGCTCAGAAAGTATGTGATTTCAGCCAGTGATTTTTTTAGTTCCTGAATGAATCAGTTTTTTAACAAATCTTTTGAATTCAGAAGTGCAGTTGAACTGTACTGTGCATCTTGGGATGCTGCTATTTGAATTATAATTTTTTTTTTTTTTACTTTATGTTTCAAATCAAGAAACAGCTGTATTGCCACATTTCAGAAAAAAAAAAAAAAAAGATAACTCATACCAGTCCACTAAACTTCTTTAAAGTAAGATCTCAGCATAGGGTTGCACAGCTACCCAGCATTAATCAAGTAATGCACATCAGGGGAATAATTTATTTTTGAAACAAATCCAGGACTAGCAGGATCCAGCAATGATTCCTGCTTAATTGCTCCCTATGTGAGAGCAGCAAGTGCTCAGTAAAGAGAATTTACAGTTTATGTAATTCGATTTGATGTTGCTATCAGCAAACTGCAGATGACAAATAGCGAGTGAAATTTACAATATCAAGCAAGTCCTGCATCGATAGCATACATCAAAGATGCAAACCCCGGTTTTCTTGCATATCAGATTTATAAATCAATACACATACCTAAACACTCGAAAATACATTAAATTTTTGCAGTTTACTCAATTTACTTCATTCAAATGAGCTAATGCAAAAAAAAAATTTCTCTGCAGCATTTAATCAATTTAAATTTGTAAACCAGAAGTTCACTTAGACTGATCAGTTTGTGTTTGGACTGCATCTCCATCCGAACAGGACACTTGTAATTCCCAGCATGTTTTGCATGGGACTGGATGGGTAGAAAGAGTATAGCTGAATTCAGAATAGCATGCTAGCATACTTCGCTAACATTTTCTGCAATAAAGTAAAGTTTATAAAGTAGTAATATCCAAGCATGAATGAATCATTCTTCAGGTCTTTTTAATGAATTTGTTCATCAAGTTCACAAAACTGTCTAAATAATTCAATGATAAATCTGACTTATCTGACTCTCAAATTCAGCTCACAGCGGGTCACAAGATCACATGTAAATAAAGACTTAAAAAATAAATAAATAAATAAAAATATCTCTCTCTATATAATATAAAATAAGAATGGTAACACTTTACAACATTATTAAAATTAAAAGTTTTATCTGTGAATATTATTCAAATTCAACAATTCGACACAGCAGTTCACAATATTACATGTAAATAAAGACTTAAAAATGTAAAAACGATAATTTAAAAATAATAGTTTTTTTTAATAATAAAATATAATATAATATTTCTAAAGCATTTTTTTTCTTAATTACATGTTAATTTCAACATTTATTAATAGATTATTAAATAGTTGTATCTGTTGTATCTAACATTAACAATGAACAGTTGTACTTTTATTAACCGATGTTAACAGATTAATAAATACTGCAACAAATGAATTGTTTATTGTTAGTTAATGCATTAAATAATATATTAACTAATTGGACCTTATATATAATATCACAAAAAAGTGAAAAACAAAGCACTGATAACAATCAAATATATAGTTTAGTGATGAAACTCTAGATGGCGCAGACTGATGTTTCGTTAACGTAACCGATGATATTCAGAGAGTTAAACGACTTGGCACAAGCTGATTGGTTCATGCTGCATATGCAGCCAGTGAGCTTACTGCCTTGCATTTATATGGCTGGCTAGCATTCACTAGATATTCCTGCAGCGCACTTTCAGAGTTTCTCTGAAACCCTCCACCTTCCCCAGCTCCACCTGTATAGATCTGCTACGGGTAATTTTATATACTATTTGTGCAGAAGCAGTATGTCTTAAATACTCACGCCACCGTAGCACCGTATGCATTGGCAGTAGCAAGTTCCTGTACTTGCTTGCAGCAGCAGCAATAATCTACAACTACAGCAATAACCAACAGCAGCAGCAATTCAGCAGCAGCGTAGCAGATCTGTTCCGCCAAGACCAAATACATTAACATTGTCATATCCATCACCATGCTAAAACCTTACGAGAGTTGTCATGATTAAAGTAAGTTCAGGGAATGATTTATTTTTGAGCAAATCATAAATTATGCAAAAAGAACCCAAGCAGATCACGTTCAGGTACAGTAAATACTTTTAATTTTGTCATTTTGCGCAAGAAACCGTGTTCATACAAATGCTACCTGCTGTTTTTACAGCCCTCATAGCAATTCAGGTCTGAAGTGGGGGGTCTGTCTCTGTGATTAAACCGTCGAGCTGCGAGCCAATCTGGCAGGCCACAGAGCGAGACCGGTTTTGGGCTCGCGTTCAATAACGTACAATACAGCTGACAAACATTCATGGTTGCGCTGTCACAGACACGCATGACCAAATGTTACTGCGAGCGATGGTTCTGCTCAGGAAAAGAGCCTCTCATGGTGCAGGCTGACAGAGCTGAGAGGTAATCATCTGCCATGGAGTTTAAGCACATCAGTGCATAAATATTCATTACACCATCAAGCCCTGTCATGGGATACAATAGGAACCAGAAACTGAACGAGAGAGAGAGAGAATTGAAGAGTATGAGATACAAACGACCTAGGAACTACTTTATTTAATTTAAGAGCTTTATTTAATTTATCTTGTTGGTTATTTACAGAGTAATTACAGTTGATTTGAGTATAAACATATATAAAATTAATCAATTTCACTTCCATAGTGTGACCTAATAAGGAGTGGAACTCATGAAGCCAGAACAAACACAAGCAAACACAAACAATGATTAAATAGCTATTTTGATATTGGTTAACTTTAGGGATGCACTGATACTAAATTCCAGCCAATAACTGTTGTGGCCAATAAATGATAAATGACTGATATTAAATATCTATAATGTTTGCATTGAAAATGAATGGGAAATAATTTCATCTAGCGGAAAAGTTTGGTATACTGCACCCAAACAAAATCTTACTGAAAGCTTTTTTTTTTCTTCTTAATTTCAAATTTGGAACAAAAATTGTTTATGGCTTTTGATTTTGTCTTTGGTTTTAGAGTAAAATATGTTCTGGAAAATATCTATTTCATATAAACTTAAAAAAATATATGTTTGTTTTCATAACAATAAACTTCTATAACCTTTTTTTATATAACTACAACATAAATATAATTTTGTACAATAAAATCCCTTAAAAATACACAATATTAAATAAAAAAAACTCTGTCAAACTAAATTATTGTACATCAATTTTATTGATAAACTTAAATTATAATTTTTTTTTAATGAGAAAAAAAAACTGTAATATTGATTATGGCTATAGTACCGATATATTGTGCATCGTTAAGATTATTCAATAATCTATGTGAGATCAGTGGACAAGGAACTTTATTGTATTTTAATGAAGTTTCAGGTCTATGCTCAAAAAGTCTTTAACAGGTAATACATGGATTATAACTACAGCATAACTATAATTCCGTACCATAAAATCCCCTAAAAATACAAAATAATACATAAAAAACCTTTATCAAACTAAAATATAGTACATTAATTTCATTGAAAAAAAAAAAACTAAGAAAAATAAAAATTTAATTAAATAAAAATATAATAATAAAAACACCATGCGAGGAGCACCAGAGGGATAAATAAACTGTAATATTGACAGATTATAGTTATAGTACCGTTATATTTTGCATCATTAACATTATCCAATAAGCTATGTGACATCAGTGGAAAAGGAAAATTATTGTATTTTAATGAAAATAATTGAGTAATTTAATGAAAATAATTGAAAGCAATTTTGCACCAATAAATCACTCTCTACAGAAGGTAAAGCGGGTCAGTTGCATGCTCATTGCAAGTGCCTTTTCAACACTACTGTCACTGTTGACCAATCAGAATTGACTGTGAAGTATGTACACAACTGCCTTGAAGACACTGTCTCTTTCTTTTTCAGTCAGAGACACTTGACATCACATTTTCAAGTCTGCAGGCAAAGGTAGGAAACGCATCACACACTCCAATGGTGTGATGATGGGCAAAGATCACAAAGCAGTTTATTGTCTCAACCCTGCAGGATTTGCCCATTCAAGACCTGCTGAAACATTTAATAAGACACATCCTGTGATTTTTCCCCTCTTACTGAAGGCTCACGAGTTGACAGGCCTCACTTTTCCATTGCCATTTTTAGCGTCTGTCTCTTTCAATTACCCCGAACTCAACCGGAGAGAAGAGTCAACACCAGAATGAAATGTGACAGTGTGACTACATCGATAGGCTCTTTTCCCTTATTTTTTTCCTCACTTTATCCATCGCTTCCTCCTTTTCGGGGTGTTCCGTTCCCTTGCGTTTTTTTATACTCGAGATGAAACTGCAAAACTGGGACTGAAACCTGTAATCAAACACAGATGTGGTGTTCTACATACAGATGAATGCGACACTTCACTGAGGTAATTCCAGCAAACAGGCAATTTGAGCGCCCGCAACAGCAACTTAACAGTATGAGTCCACATTCATCTCTGAAGAGACACTCAGGCGAACCAAGTTTATAGGCTTTAATTATCCCTCGACAACGGCGGAGAACTGTGAAAACACGTTAACTCGATTTTAGCTCTTGATGCGTGTCGGAGCGCCGGTGAACCTGACTTTTCGAGACGGGAGGGAATGAAAGTCCTATCTTGTTACCCTGTGACGCGTTACCCTGCCTGTTTATAAGAGGAAGAAAGTCCTCTGATCATGACACTCGCTTAGATTCCTCAACTCCTGCTGGTCTCTGCATGGCGAGGAAAGAAAGAAGAAAGATCGCAGCCTGCTGATATGAGCACACTCCCGAACCAGAAGTCTGCTTTCGGCGAGCCGTCCAACTGCGCGGAGCATCGTGAAGTGTGTATCCTTGTCTATTGCTGTAAAAGCAGGTTTGTTTTCCAAAATTTCCACCATGCATCCTCTTAAATAATGGACCAGCACTTTGATTCTTACTCTCTTTCGTAAAAAACCTCTTGTTTCTTTGATAAGGGAATCATCTTATGTCAATCCCAATGCCTGTGCGAGATCTAGGCTCTTTGGGAGTCTCTTTTATGTCCCAGAATGCTGTTCTTATGGACCACGCAAATTACATTGTGGGGGAATTTGCTAAGAATGAATTGCACTAGACATTTGTGTTGTTTACTTGCTTGCACAGCATTGTTTTTTTATCTGTCACGAATCCGGTCCGTGGGCTTCAGGCCGATTGCCACTAGAGGTTATTCTCCCATTACATTGAATCTCACACCACACAGACTGTTACACATCACCCTGGACTGCATTTCCCATCAACCATTGCACTGATTACACGCACACAGCTGAATGCACTGATTGCACACATCTGAATCCAATCAGACATGCTACTTAAGCCATGGACTTCCTCTCTCTCACTGCCGAGTATTGTTCTGCATTTTTCACTCCCCAAGTGTTAGCTGCCTTACTGAGCCGTTCCGTGTTTTCTGTTTTCGTCTTGTGTATTGTTTTGCGTGTATCCCTGTTTAGCGGATAGCTACCTTACCGAGCCTGTTTAAGTTTTCATAGTTTTCTTACTTTAGTCTTGCCTTGTCTGTTTTCCTGGTCTCTGATTCACGCCACGTCTCTTGGATTAACCCTTTGCTTGCTGTTTCTGACTCTGTTTGCCCCTGCTTTGACCTTTGCCTTCTACCTGGATTTATCTCTTGTCTTACCTTCGATATACCCGTTTGCCATTGTCTGACCCATGCCTGTTAAAACCACGTCTCTTAATAGAAGCTTGCACATGGATCCTCACGTCTCGTCGGTCCCGTTACAGTATCCAGTTCAATGCAAGGATTTATGCAAATCCCTTAATGGCGCATACCCCCCAAAAAAACATTTAAAAAAAATAAACCCATGAAATTTAAATGGGAGCTGTGGTTGCCAGAACTTTACTGTAAAAAAATACAGTAATAATATTTTAGGTTTTACATACCTCAACTTAAATTTATATGTCATTAACTGATATAATTGTAATATTCTATCTATTTTGCATATCTATAATATACCAATATCCACCGTAAAAACACACATGGTAGACACAATAAGACACATGGTAACACACATGCACTAAAATAATGCAGTAAATGTTAATTACTGTAAACATCATACGATGTAATACAAAACTCAAATGTACAAAATGAATTACAAAAAATTACAAGAAACACAATTATTTAAACAAAATACCATCAAATGTCACTCAGGGAATTGTGGGAATGTCCGTGTAGTTTTTTTTTTTTACCATAAAGACTAAGATGAATGTTTGTTTTCACTTCCAAAATATTAATATTTAACAGTATTTTACTGTACAAATACTGTTTATGTAAAATGTTCTGTTAGATCATTGCAGCTTTTTCAACCTGATTTCACAGGAAAGTGAATTGTACAAAAAAACTTAAAAAAGAAATATAATAATAATGTATGAAGGCCCACCACTAACCCCAGCCTTAACACTACCCCAAAACGTTATGAATTATATAATCTAATATATAATACGAATTACAAAAGTGTTACTGTGAAAAATCAACAACAACAGTTATGCATGTTGTAGTATTTAATAGGCAAATTACAGGTGATTTATATATATATATATATATATATATTTTTTTTTTTTTTACTAACATTACAATACTGACTAATATCTAAGCCAATGATTATTGTCATGCTGTGACCAATCGCGGATAATTAGTACAGTTCTAAATGTGTAATATCAGGTATCAAAAATAAATATTTATTTAACATAGCTAAATTATTAGTTTTTTTAAAGATCAACTTTAAGTGTATGTTAAACAACATCAGAGGTATTCTAAATGGAAAGTAGGCATGCATCAAATATTGGCTGATACCCACAAATTTTAATTAAAGAAAAAAAAAATTATGTTGTGTTACCAATATATTGTGCATTCCTAGAAATACAAAAGTGACATTTTAGCTAAACATTGTTTTTGTAACATAATATATCATGCATTACAGTATATGCAATGCAAGTATGTCAATTGCAAAACAACTGGCATAAAAACGCTCCACCTGCCATACTGTATTCCGTTTGAGAGTCTGAAAAGCTGTTTCAATAGGGTTCGGATATGAACGGATTTAAAACAATTTTAAACCAGTGGGCAATACTGAAGAAAAATTAAGCTGGGTAATAAATGTATGATTTTTTAATCCTCGTCTGCAGAGTAAATTGAATCCCAGACTGAGAGCCTGCACTAAGTGGTAATAGATTTTCTTTGAAGGATGCAGTACAGCAGGGGCAGCGGCTGCTCCCTTTAATGATTCCATATCTCGACAAAAACAACTCCTCTCCTTCTTTGAAGAAACAACCAGCGGTGGCCTGCTAAATTGTACGGAATGTGAATAAGCCTTTTGTTGTGCTGAAGCTGAACATCTTTGATAATCATTCAATTACTGGCGAAGCAGTGTCATAAATATTCAGGTTTTAGTCTGAACTGTCACAATGGCAAATAAGGTAATTGCAGATGCATATTGTAGTGTGCACTCCTCCTTACCAAGTGTGCAATGTATTTGCTAATTCACTTAAAATATTAAATTACCTAATTCAACAAACACTTGTGTATCCAGTTACAGTGAATCCATATCTGCTCCATTATTTGAATACAACAATGCTTGTATAATGTATAATATAATAAAGTGTAATACAATTGTATTGTGTATGTGTGTGTGTGTGTGTGCGTAATTAAAATGCAATAGCATTTAAGTTTTAATACATTTATATCATTTAGATAATTTGTGTTATATTTCATACAAAAACATGTACAACTCAACTTCTGATTCATTAAATAATGAGGATTCTTGTTATATAATATTACATAATGAATACGAATAATTCATGTTTAAAATGCCACCTATATAAAATGTTAATGTATGTATATAGGAATGTTGTTCAACCAAAAAAGTTAATTTCTTTGAATTGTTCTGCACATCAATATATTGCAGTGAATTCCATCACTGTTATTGTTAACTAAAACTAGCAATAAAACTATTAAACATCTTTTTTTATTAATTGAAGCACGTTTAAAGGTCAATAAATAAACTAAAATTAAAATGAAATGAAAATACAAAAATAAAAGCTATTGTGAAATTCATAAATACTGTTGCAATATATAAATAGTACTAAAATAAAACTGAATTCCAGTTCTGTGGGTGTGGCCAATTTGACTCAAATTGTAACTCATGAATTGCAAGAGAGTTATGTAGTTAACTTATTTATTGTTGTTTAATTATTTTTATTAGATAGTAGTGTAGCTGCAATGTTTTTGCTTGTAGCTGAAATACTCTGGAACTGTAGCTTGTCAAGTTATACAGCCCATCATTACCCTGCACAGGCGGGAATGTATATTGTGTCTGTCTACATGTGAACCGACTCACTCCCAGAGAATCCACAGGCGTCCAGCCGGAGTTGTCCTGGAGAACCGAGGAAAACAGAGTTCAAGCCCTTGAAGTTGTAATGCAGGCCAGAGTGACAGTCCTTCAACCTCCATTAGTGGAGAGCAGAGAGAGAGAGACAAGTAGATTGAAGGATTGCTGGTGAGGGGGGAGGTCTGGATGACCTGGGGGAGTTTCAACCATCTACACATGAGAAGAGATCCCCTTGTCCCTGGAGTCCTACAAGGTGAAAAAAGCACACATCCTCTTCACATTCACACATCACCATGAAAACAAATATGACATATGCTCAGTTCATGCCATAGGGTGATTCAGTAGGAATGAGTTGCATGCTTATATGCATGCACAAACTGCATAATGTGATGTCTTCAAAAAAAAAAGTTTGGAAAAATACAATTTGATGAAAAAGTACTCACTTTCAGGCCATCCAAGAATTTGTTTCTTCACCAGGAACATATTCGGTGAAATGTAGCATTACATCACTTGCTCACCAATGGATCCTCTGCAGTGAATGGGTGCCGTCAGAATGAGAGTCCAAACAGCTGATAAAAACACTACAATAATCCGCAAGTAATCCACATGACTCCAGTTTATCAATTAATGTCCTGTGAATTGAAAAGCTGTGTGTTTGTAAGAAACAAATAATTCATCATTAAGATGTTTTAAACCATTGTTTCTTGCCAGAATATGAGTTCATAAACCATATTAACACTTTGTGTGAAAAAGTTTATCTGT
>NW_015507480.1:17350-36408 GCF_001515645.1 Sinocyclocheilus grahami | reverse complement strand
TGGCCGGGGGTGGGGGGGGGGGGGGGGGGGGGGGGGTGTGAACTATTCCTTTAAAAACAAGGGAAAAAATAGCTCTGTTCCTGTTTGTTTGGATCATAAAGCAAAGCAGCAGTTGAAAAAGATCAATGAGTGCTTTCTGGTTTGCTCATTAAGATTGTGATTACTTAGTACCATACTAAGTGACATGAGTTCATGATTAGTGGAGATTCTCAGTGCTTTCGGATATATATTTAGCATGGGTTTCTCACATTATCACCCTGCTCTTTTGTCCTTTTGTCTTCTTCTCCGCTTCATTTCTACTGCCAGTCACAATGTATTTCGCATTTGATTTATAGTTGCTCTTCATGTTTGTGCTGGAGCCATAATTCAGGGGTGGGAAACAGGGTCTCTTGGGCCTGGATCAAAGTCGGCACCGTTCTCACATGGGTCCAGGTGTTTGAGAGTCACGACAGGAAAGCAACAGAGCCGAGAAACCCAACATTCACAGAATAAGATGAATGAATGAAAGAAAGCTATGATCTGAATAAATACCAGCTTACTACTACTGTATACAGCTTAGAATACACTATTCTATTCTAACATAATGTAGCGAATTTAGCTCATGGGGAAATATGAATAATTAACCATAACTAATTATGATTAATTATTAATATTTTAGATCCACTGTAGATATTTAGCTGACCACTCAGGGTCAACCGTCTTGTCAATTCTAAGAACGTTAATTTCCTGGTTAAAGGAAATAACTTTCTTACTGTACAATTCTATAAGTTTGTAACGTAAATCTGCATGATTATTGACTCCGGTTATGAGTAAACAATGAACACGCCAAGTGTGATACAAGTAAGGTTTTATTAACTACATAAAAACTTAAACTAGTCTAACATACTACATAAACACATTAAGCCGGTCTAACATACACATACACACACACACACACACACACACACACACACACACAATGGGAATAATGTTATCAATTTGACATGTTTATGTATGCAATATACTAAAAAAGTATAAATTATCTTATTTTATTTTAATTTCACATGCATGTATGTATATGTATATAACACACACATATAAACACATACATACATAGTTAGTATAACTATATTATTTATAGATAGTTATAGTTAGTACTTATAGTTAGTTACTTCTATATACTACTGGTTGGCCAATAATGCAATCACAGCAGAACAATTTATTTTAGCAACGCATTTAATCCCAGGTAGCTTCAGGGGATTGTCAATGTAATAACTGTATTAAATCGCTTTGGATAAAATGATCTGCTAAATGACTTCTTATTTTTATGTCCTGTAGGAAAGAGGTATAAGGATACCACAGGGATTATGGCATGTGAGTTTCAAAGTAAATCCACTTAAATGTATAAGAAATATAAGAGAAAATGAGACATCACACATCCAGGTCATGCGGGGCACTAAGTGAAGCATGACACCATTGCTAGCATCAGTGATTTTGCGCTAGCTGCAGCCGTCTAAAACATGCATTGCATTTCAGGCTGCAAAGCAAACTATATGTCTGACGGAAATCTAATATCCAAATAACAGCATTCCTCCAGTAAAGTATGTTTCTCTGCAGCAGGGACTGGAGCACTTGTCAGGATAGAAGGAAACATGGATGGGGCAAAATACCGTCAAAATCTTGAGGAAAATCTGAATAACTTTTTTTTTAATGTTCTTAAAAGAAGCTTCATTCGAATTTTTTAGCATCATTACTCCAGTCTTCAGTGTCACATGATTCTTCAGAATCATTCTAATCTGCTGATTTGCTGCTCAAGAAACATGTCTTATTATCAGTGTTGAAAACAGTTGTGCTGCTTAATATTTTTGTGGTACATATGTGATTTTTTTTTCAGTTTTTATATTAATAGAAAGTTCAAAATAACAGCATTTTTTTATAGAAATCTTCTATAACATTATAAATGTCTCTGTTACTTTTTAATCATCAATGCAATGCATCCTTGCTGAATAAAAGCATTAATTTCTTTCAGCACGTCACCACAAATCTACATTTTTGCATTTTATTTCATGCAGCACAATATGTGTGTGTGTGTGCGCGTGCGTGTGTATGAGTTACTTTAATATTTATAATTTTGGAATTAACAACTAAGCATTTGTTAAAAAAGAAAAAAAAACTATTAGAAGTTGTGTTAAGAAATTAATTTTATATGTTGCATTTCCCATTTCCTGAGTTAAACTTATGCTACTGGAATTTAAATTGAATTTGATTTCACTGACATTCTCAAAATGAATGCACCTTTATTGACCCCAAAGCATCTCTCCTAACCTCAACTGCCATCATTATAGTCTCACAATGGGTTACTGAAAAAGGTTGTCTCCAAAAGCCAAAATAACATGGCCTCAAATCCCACAGGAAAACAGGCCAAGCATCTTCCTGAACCCAGTGAACATTAACTGAAAAGGTCTTTTCACTTCAGGGAGTTCCTTCAACCAAAGACTGAATATGTGAAATGTCACATGGCCAAAAAAAAAAAAAGAAAGAAAAGGCATATATGTTTCATATCAACACAAGTTGCCTTGATTATAATAAAATGTGAGCATAAACTAAAACATTTTAATGGGGGTCCTGATGCATATGAGCTGAGAAAAACATGCTGACAGCTTTTAGCCAAGATGAGTTTGTCATCTTGTCACATATCTACATTTTTGCATTTTATTTCATGCAGCACAATACGTGTGTGTGTGTGTGTGTGTGTGTGCTCCCTGAATATTTAAACTATACATCTAGTTTAAAGAAAAAAAGAAGTGAAAGTAAAGCTTAAAAGTCGCTATAAGTCCTAGTGTGAGGAAGAAAGAAGTTTGGAGAGAAAAAAAAGCGCAAGACAGTCCTATCCGTGTACGATATTAATGAGGTTGCCCCCTCATTTTCCTCTTTAATGAATATTAAATGCCCAACCCCCATTTAAAATATCTGTATGTGTAACCCCAAGCTGAGAATAAAGGCCTATCACGTCTGCTGTGCTCAATGGGAGCCTTCAAAAAAGGGGGGAAAGAGCATTGAGAGAGAGAGAGAGAGAGAGAGAGAGAGAGATGTTTGCTACCCGGCATGCCTCTCACGTACTGCCCTAATTTCAGTCAGGTATGAGGAGGAGAATTGTGGGGCAGAGCACATAGAGAGAGAGAGAGAGAGAGAGAGAGAGAGAGAGAGAGATGTTTGCTACCCGGCATGCCTCTCACGTACTGCCCTAATTTCAGTCGGGTATGAGGAGGAGAATTGTGGGGCAGAGCACATCATACACCCTCCTCGAGATTTGAGACATCAATGGCAGTTAAATCGAGCCGCGTGCGTTGTCAAATAAATATAACCGTGGCCAACTGGGTGGTTCTGAGAGTCAAGGATGTTTTCACAGGCAGTGCTATACATGTAGGTACAAAGCAATGGCTTTTGCATGTATATCATAACAAAATACTACTGAGTTTATACAGTAATGATTTATTTGATGCAATGTACTGCACTGTTTACATCATGCTGTGGAATGCCAAAAAAAAACCTCACAAAACAATTGAAACTAAAGCATTATATAGTTACAAACAAACGATTCTTACGATGCAGTTCTTTTTAGTGGATCAAACCCATGCAGCACAACCAGTGTAGTCTGATTCATGAACAAGTGACTCTTATGAGCCATTTCAATTTAGCAAATCAAAAATAACATTACTAGACTAGAATGACTTTTTATGAGACAATTGCTTTTAGGTGACTCAAATACAGTGTTGGGCAGTAACGCATTACTAAGTAACGCGTTACTGTAATTTGATTACTTTTTTAGTAACGGAGTAATTTAACGCGTTATAATTTTCAAAATAGTAATTAGAGTATAGTTACAAGCCGGAGTCTCTATACGTTACTGCCGCGTTATTGCTGACAGAATGCAGTGTTTTATAATCTAGAGATTGTAAAAAGGATGTAGCACATGCACTGTCGAGTCAAGTGCCAGTGCATTAGAGACCTGCTCTCGCGAGACCAGACGCAACAGAGTGCGACGCAGGACAAGAGTTGATAGGTGAGTGCAGAGACGTGTGTGTGTGCGGGATGCGGGAGAATAAAATGCTTTACTGGACTCCCGCAAAATAGAAATATCTAAACATAAAATATCTAAAACAAATAAATTGTTATTCAGCTATTGCACAAAAGCAACATTAACTCATATAAAATAAAAACGATTAACAGGTGCAAGCGTATGCAGAGTTTCTATTTAGGCTATAACACGTGTTTGCAGCGTTGAGCAATGCAGTGCTGAAATGTGCGTGCTCACGGATCCTCTCATTATAACACATGAATTGTAGACATTATGAAAGATTCATTATGCATACATTTATTGTGTCATAACAGAGATTTGTGAGATTGCGATGAACTGAGATGTCTTTTAGAGATTATAAATGTTTACTTTTAAAAGGAGTAATCAGTAATCAGTCATTTGATTACATTTTTAGAGTAACTTGCCCAACACTGCTCAAAAACAGAGCACAATCAGTGTAGTCTGATTCACAAACATAACTATACAAATGATTCTAATTAGCTGCTTCTTTTTAGTGAATAATATTAATAATAATAAAATCATACTGTGCAAACAATGTTGTCCAAATCTCAAACAAATGACTATTTTGAGAAGATTATTTTCTCTTCTTTTTGGTGACTAACACACAAACAGCACAACCAGTGCAGTCTGATTCACAAACAAAAGACTCTTAAGGCATGCTCACCCAAAGAAGGATGATAACTATAATGATAAACTACAAATCTTTATAAAAAATAGTCCATATCACAACTAGAATGATAGTGACACAGAAGAGCAAAACAAATGACTCCTGAACCAATTAAGAGATTATAAATGTTTACTTTTAAAAGGAGTAATCAGTAATCAGTCATTTGATTACATTTTTAGAGTAACTTGCCCAACACTGCTCAAAAACAGAGCACAATCAGTGTAGTCTGATTCACAAACATAACTATACAAATGATTCTAATTAGCTGCTTCTTTTTAGTGAATAATATTAATAATAATAAAATCATACTGTGCAAACAATGTTGTCCAAATCTCAAACAAATGACTATTTTGAGAAGATTATTTTCTCTTCTTTTTGGTGACTAACACACAAACAGCACAACCAGTGCAGTCTGATTCACAAACAAAAGACTCTTAAGGCATGCTCACCCAAAGAAGGATGATAACTATAATGATAAACTACAAATCTTTATAAAAATAGTCCATATCACAACTAGAATGATAGTGACACAGAAGAGCAAAACAAATGACTCCTGAACCAATTCTTATTAAGTGGCTTAGTAACACACAACACGACCAGTGTAGTCTGATTCATGAACAAATGAGTCTTATGAACCAGTTATGTTTTAGCAAATTAAAAAAACATACAGCACAATCAATGTAGCACGATTCACCAAAAAAAAATAATAATTCTTATGCGCCAATTATTTTTAGTGACTATGAAAAACAATGACTCTTATGAGTTATTTTTGTAAAAACGTTCAGAACAACTAATGTAGTTTGATAAACAAGCACGTGATTCTTATGAGCTGGTTCTTATTAGAGGAGGTGGAAATGCAACCAGTGGAGTCTGATTCACAAACAAATTACTTGTGTCCGTTATGTTTAATGATTTCGAAATGTAGAGCGGAACCAGTCTAGAATAATTAAAAAACAAACTATTCTTATAAGTCTGTTCTTTTTAGTGAATCAAAAACAGATTATAGCACAACTAGTGTAGTCTCGTTCACACACAAATAATTTTCATGAGCCAGGTTTTTTTTTTTTTAGCAAATCAAAAGCATCCAGTGTAGAATGATTTACACAAAATGATTCTTAAAAGCCAATTCTTTATAAAGAATCCAAAAAGCACAATCACTGCAATCTGATTCACAAACAAAATACTCTTATAAGCAGATTCTTTTTAGTGACTTAGAAACATGCAACGTGACCAGAGTAGAATGATTTACAAACAAATGATTCTTATGTGCCAATTTCTTTTTAGTGAATCAAAAACGTACAGCACAATCAGTGTAGTCTGATTCATGAACAAATTACTTTTATGAGTTGGTTCCTTTTAGCACATCAAAAACATGTAACATAACCAAACTATAACTATTTTTATAAGACCATTCTTTTTAGGTCAACTCAACTAGACTCAATTAGACTCAACAACACAATCAGTGTAGACTGATTCACGAACGAATAACTCTTAGGAGCCGTTTTGTTTTGTTTTTTTTGTACAAACAAAAGACTCTTAAGTCCTGTTTACACTTTATAAAACAGCAGAGTTCACGTTACAACTAGAATTGTTATGAGTAGATCATTTTAATGAATCAAAAACATATGACACAACCAGTGTGGTCTGATTCACAAACTTATGAGTCACCAGACTGCATCAAAGCTACTGTATGACTTTAGAAGACATGAAATATAGTACTTTTTAGGGTGTGAATAGACGTGTTCCACTGGAAAAAAAACTTGCCACATTGTTATTTTTAAGTGCGCTTTCTCTTTAAATGGTTGTTTGTTCATTTGAATAGCAGATCAAACAATACATGTGCTCTTTTAAGCATGGTTAACACACTAAAGTTGCCTATTCAGAGATGCTTATGGAAAGTCAAACAAACCTAAATGAAAGAGACAAAGGCAAAAATAATTCAGCTGTCAAATAAGCTCTGAAGTGCATCAGACTGTAGCTCAAGTCAGGCTGGAACACATGCCACTACAAAACAGTATAATCAAAGGCAACAACTTCACTTAATAGCTAAGGGTGTTCTGTGTGGGAATATCATAGCAATATCCAATCAAATCCAATTAACTTCTTGGAACCTCCCCTCCAGAAAAGTGCATTACAGCAGGATTAAGCCGCTATCTGTACTGGACTTGATTAATGACCATGTTCATTAATGCTGAAGGGGCTCGTTGGAGCGGTTCCTCACGTACAGCCGCTCAGTGATCCAGCGGCGATGTGGGGACTAGGCAAATAGAACCATCATGAGAAAAGACAGCCTGTCTCACAAACACTTGTATACTTCAACAGAGTCTTGGTTGTGGAAGAGCTAAAGTTTGGCCTCCGAACTACATCTAAACTCCAGCGTATGCTGCCACGGCCTGGGACATAATGTTTAAGGGTGGGTTGCGAAGTAGACCATACCAGGAAAAAAGAATGTTTATGTTTTAATAACCATGTGGTTCAACATACAGTATATTTGGATTACAGAGTGAACTAAATGCACAGAACTAAGTGTGCGAGGCTCCTATAGTTGATTATTTTCTGTTTTAATTTGGAACTGTGACACAAATCAGTGCTGCTATCGTTAACTAAAACTAAAACTATTACATCTATTAAAATATTAAACCTAAACTAAATAATTGTATTAATTTAATAAGGCTGAAATAAAATAAAAATAAAATAAAATCTAAAATCTAAAAAATAAAAAACGTAAAGAAAAATGAGAAATGCTGCTTTGGCAACTAACTGAAAATAAGTGTCAGTTCAAGTGCTAAAATTACTAAAGCAAAAACTGAAGTTAAAATAAGATGAACATAAATGTATTTTAACAAAATTACTAAAATATATAGTATAATTAATCTGAATGATGAAAATATAAATACAAAAGCTAAAATATTATTAAATGCAATAACAGAATCAAATATTTTATTTTATTTTATTTTATTTTATTTTATTTTATTTTATTTTATTTTATTTTATTTTATTTTATTTTATTTTATTTTATTTTATTTTATTTTATTTTATTTTATTTTATTTTATTTTATTTTATTTTATTTTATTTTATTTTATTTTATTTTATTTTATTTTATTTTATTTTATTTTATTTTATTTTATTTTATTTTATTTTATTTTATTTTATTTTATTTTATTTTATTTTAAGACAAAAACCAAAAGATTGTTCATAAAAAGGGATGTAAAATTCTGGCTGATATCAAAAAGCAGATAATTATTTTCATTTTACTGCCAACAATCAATCAATCAATCAATAACATTCTATACTACTTTTTTCTACATAAATGAAAAATAAAATACTAAAATCAATTGTGTTACAAGTAAATTTAGGCATCACATCATTATAATATACATTATTAAAAAAATGCATGTTCATGATAAAAATTACATTTACCTTTTTAATATAAATAAAAAATAGGGAAAAAGAGCATGCATTACTGAATAGCCAAAACTGACTGATTTATGGCATAAAATCTAATATAATACTAAATGATAAAATAAAAAACTCTAATGCTGGCTGATAACTGATATGCTACCAATGTATTGTGGATCCCTATTCATAATCAATTAATGAAAATTCAGGAATTGTCATGAAAAGAGCTTCATATTAGGTAACGTGTGAATCAAATTCAAGTCACTATAAAATGGTCAATATACACACAACTGTGACATTGAATTCTATAATAATGAGGCAAGTTGCAATGCAAACAAATAAACTGTGTTACACTCCTTAACAACAAGTCCTTCATCATTTTCATTTATTTGTACATGTACACAATCTGCTCTGTATTTCCTTTATCACTTTGACATGTAAATAACAATGCATAATGTCCAGCCCAGAAATTTCCATGAAAATAAATGATATCTAATGGTATAGCAAATCTGAAGTCCAATGTATATTTCAACAGCAATTACAGAATCTCCAGAGAGACTGAAATACAGCTTCTTTATTTTCTAGATTATAATCAAACGTGAACATTTGAATAAAACAACTCTTTATCTCAACAACAACAGATTATACCCAGAAAATACAAAATACCCAACACTACCCTTTACTCACAGCGGTGCCAGTCAAGATAGCCTCAAGGTAAAGCAGCTCCCACTCGTCGGAAACCATGCAAACAAATTTAACCGATTGCAATCTTGGGGCAATAGTTCACCTTGTTGTTTATTCAAGCTCTAAAGAGACTCACAAACCATCCAAAATTGTGTAATTATAAAAGCTGCGTTACATAACAGAATATGAAAACGATCCCTCAGATTAAACGACTTTTGTCATTAATTAATATGAAAAGCTCATCTCGGATTGCCCTACCGAAGCCTTTTGGTGCTAGAAACAGCTGTTAGCTCCACAGGTACGCTAGTGCTAATCTGTGTTAGCCGCTGATGGATGTAATTAACCGTTATCTAACACGTTCTCACTTGTCTTGTTAAGAAATTCGCAGATAGGGTTGCGAGACACTCTCTGCTGGAAGTGTCAGGGTTGGGAAGGTGATCTGATCATCGAAGGCCTGTTGAATCAAAATGATACTAAATCCACCCGTGAAAAAAATCAGTTTAAGATGGTAGCCATGTTTGGGAACATGCTAACTGGTTCCTAGCTGATTTACGCTCATGAGGAATCATTTTAGCATTTAGAGTTTGGCATAAGCAGAAAAATTTATATTCACTATTAAAAACAAATCCATGATTTTAACATTACTTTTCAACATTTTATTGTTATATGTTACTGAACGCTACAAACTTGAGTTGAATTTTCCAGCAGCCCAGTCAATGCCAATATACACAACATTTTACCATGGTAAAAACATTCCTACTCACCCGTTTAACAACAGTTCAAACAAGACTCCAGTAAATCCAAATAAACTCCAACCTCTGATTCTCCGTATTAGAAATCCACACCCATCCAACTCATATCTGGAGCAAAAATACAGAATTAGAATTCAAGGAGAAGATAAATTAGATTACATTTCTGATCACATCAAGCTTCCTTCATATCGATATATGATTGTCATTTATAGCTTTGAAATAAACTTTTAGATCGAGGCTCTTTTAGATCACATATTTCAATGCTTAAAAGAATTCAGAGTTGAAAGAGTGTTGAGGAAGCTTCTTTGAAACTGTAGTTTCCTAATCTACAAGTTAAATGACAATAAAACTGCTTTTATCTGGCACAAAAACAATGATGATCTCAATTAGGATGACAGCTCAAAATTGTGAGATGTAAACACAGAATGGTAACATATAAAACCCACAATTCTGAGGGAAAAAACTATATAAAAAATAAATAAATAAATATAATAATAATAAAATAAAAGTCATAATTGTAAGATAAAAAGTTGCAATTACCTTCCACAGAAAACACAGCAAATAGCAATATTCAGTAAAATAAGGACTGCATCTGTGAATTGTTTTCTTCAACCAGTTCATTTAAATCAAACATCTGAACAAACTGTCTGACCAAAATGAACAATCTGATTCGCTTATATGAATTATTAGAAGCATTGCTTCTATTAGTGACATACTCGTCACTAAGACAGAAAGACACTAAACTAAACTAGACAGATGCCGTCTCATCCACAGGCCATTCTCAGACATTAAAGAGTCCAATATATTCAGAACTCATTCTCCGTACAGATAACTCCCATAATCAATTTCAGTAACACGGCCAGTTGTAAAAGGCTGGGATTATTCTATATTATTCTTTGGTGTTTTATAAGTGTGTGACCTCTTTTAAACCATTTATATATTCTAATAGCCCTAACACATCAACATTAGTGACAGCTTTTTATGGCATATCATATCATATTATATAGTTCTGAAAAATTGTAAATAATAATATGTGTGTGAGTGTGTGTGTGTGTGTGTGTGTGTGTGTGTGTGTATTTATATTAATTTCATCATTTCATTTTACATGATTATGTTTTTTTTTTATTTTAAATCTTGAACTTAATTGTAAAATTAAATAAATAGTTCATAATTGAAGCATGTTATCCATAAAATAATAATAATAATAATTATATATATATATATGTAATTAATTATTTTTGATGAGTCATTATCTGTTTAAGATTGTTCAGAACTATAGAATGTGAGTCATAAACAATACACACACAATATATGCACACAAATATATATTAAGAATTTTTGAACATTATTTAAAAAATGTATTACATATAACATTTAGGATGTCAATCAGAGAGGGACTTAATATTAAGAAATTCTGAAATGTTAATATAATAAAGCTAAATAAATAAATGCATAGATACATACATACAAACATATCCATTGTCACTAGTGGTTTCAAAATTTTGGACCTACAGCATATTTTTGTGCATAAAGAGAGTTGCATGGGTTAATTTGTACGATCTAAAGATCTCACTTGAGCTTTCTTCATGCTCTCTTTGTACTGTGAAGTACAGTGGCTCATACAAGCTCACCCCCGTTCAACACTCTTTGTCTTTGAATCCCGCACCAGTTCCTTTTAATTGAAATTCCATTGATATGTAGGCTACTGTGGGCAGTTTAAACCTTGAAGTAATCCAAGTGATAACAGTTTCATTGTTACTGTGGCTGGAAATGGGCTGTAATGGGGAATTCTGAAGACATGCTGCTGTGATTATTGACAGCTGGGCCTCTGGGGTGAATCAATTGATATCCCCCCCCCGCTCTGATTTCTAGGCCTGCCAGGTAGCCAGCTGTCATAATTAAGGCCATCCAGGCAGATATTGAAACACAGGCGGAATATTAATGGCGATAGTGCGTCGCATACAAACACAAACACACAAATGCATGGGCGTTCAGAACACTTCTAATCCGCAACAGTAAATGAAAGATGCAGTACTTATGATTTAATTTAACATATCTGTTATTGTTACCGAGAGTGCAATCCTGGCATAAATATTACATGATAGATTCAATGCAATTCTCTGTACCATCACACTAATAGCACTCAATTTGAGTTGAGTCTTTGGAGGTAATAAGGGGAAATTGAGACAACAGGGCAAACATGAGGTGAGAGGAATTATGGGATTGCTTATGAATACTGAGCAGCCACTTTATGGACCACATCACCAATATGAATATGGAGTTGCTAAATGTGGCTTACATGATGCCTCTACGTGTTTCAATAAAATCTTTGTTTTATTAAAGAGACAGTGTATTATTTTACATAATGCTGATGTTTTCCATGCAATGAAGGGAAGGGTGACCAATATGAGCATATTTCAAGTATTCTGAAAATAGCTTTGTGTGAGAAAAATAACTGAATTTAATTCAAAATCTTTAATTCAATAATCTTCTCAAATTTAATTCACCGTGTCATGCTAGTTTTTTGTCAATAATGCCAAAATTATAATTTTTTGTCTTATAAGTACATATTATAACTATATAATTATAACATTCTGAAATTAAATATAAAACTAAAACTATTATAAATCAGTTTTGGCAATTTAAATAAAGCTGAAATAAAATAAAATATAAATATTACAAGAAAAAAAAGTAACTAAAATAAAAATGGGAAATATTGGACTGTCAGCTAACTGAAACAAATAACTTGAAGTAATAAAATGACAAAAAATAAAACTGAAATAAAAAATAAATGAAAGTTATATAGAAATAATATAAATGACAGAAACACATAACTAAATACTAAAACTTACACTGAAAATATAAAAATAAAAGCCAATTCCAAATATCAATAAATAATGTAATAGTATATAAATAATATTGAAATAACACTGGGAACAACATACATAATAATCTAACCAACTGTGACATTCCAAAATTAAATATGCACATATTTAGATATATACAGCCAGTTTTGTTATCAGAAACGATCAACAATTGATTTCTGTAATTCAAATAAAGATGAAATAAAAAATATAAATATTACAAGAAAAACTTGAACATAAAAGAAAAAAAAAGAAAAAGAAATATTGCCATGGCAACTAACTGAAATTAATAAAATAAAATAAGTTGAAGCTGAAGTACAAAAACTGAAATACAAATAAAGCTATATAGAAATAAATAAAAAAAATACAAACAACAAAATTACTGAAATTAAAATAAAACTAAAATGTAGCTCGGCCCCTTTTCAGTGCTGTATTCATTGTCTTCTATCTTCCATTTATATTTCCACAGGATGAAGGTAAGGTTGTACAAATTTATGAAAGAACCGCTCGTTTTAAAATCTTAAAAGCAAAAGGTTTATAATAGTAATGTATATACAAAAGACTGAAATAACACTAGGAACAACGTAAGGGTAAATAATTCAACTTTTTTTCTCTTTAAGAAGATTAATATGAACAATATTATGCTTCACATGTTGACATCATACATTAAACATTAGTCTGATCATTAGTATGCGGCATATGTTTCCTCTGTCTTCAAAAACAAAATGCATATTTCAGATATTCAAACCTTCTCCTTAGTGACGGACATGACATCATTTAAATGCATTTTGGTTGCCTTGGAAGTCCTCCTCATGCGAAGTTATGAGCACGAATCAAAGAACGAGAGATAGTGTGAAATTCCTTTACTTCAAAGGCTAGTTTGGTCTTTCTAATTCTTTAATGTTGGCATCTCTTTTTCCTATAACTCTGCAGTGTCAGAGCCTTTGGCTTCAAAGTGAGGTGATCTGTCGGCTGGCACAGTTCCTCAGTGACAGACATGGCAAGTGTCTTGGACTCGGGGGTACTTCCTATAAGAACGGCACCCATGTTTGAATGAGTTAATTCTGTCCGTCAGTATCCAGTGACCTCTCTGGGGCCGCCTGGGGCTCCATCTGAGCCGTGGATCCTGCTAGACAACAACCTGAATAATGGAGCTGCCGCTAGTTCACTTGAAGTAGCCCGGAGAAACATTTTAAAGCTCAGAGGTTGCTCGTTCATGGCTCAGGGGCCTTGCGGAATCATTTAAATGGTCAATCTTGTCTTTTTTTTTCTTGCTTGAAGGTATGAAAATAGAAAATAGAACAAATGACACAAATGTCATACAGTGATTGACCTATACATTTTAATGTGCATTGTACAGTCCACATAATTAGCTTTTAGAGGTATCGGATGAGAAATGTTTGAGGATATATTTCAATCTCACTTATAAAATAATAATAATAATAAATTGCTATTTTACAGCTTAGGATATTCAATGGAGTTTTAAGTTGTGTATAATTTAAGTATTAACTTAATCTCAGATGTTTTGAAAAAAAAATCCTTATGAGATACTGAAATTTTTATTTTATTTTTTTTATTAAAGTGAGATTACTTGGGTTTTTCTCAAAACATTTCGGCTAACTAACAATAAATCAATCAGTCAATAAATAAATAAGAAGCAGATTTCTTAAATCTCAATTTGCTCTCCAATTAGTCTCAGTGCTGTCAAAGAGAAACAACTGAGACACTGAAGTGATCTATAGACATTTATGTGGTGAAAGTCGAGTCGATGTCAACTAGTCGCTGATGAACAAATAAGCCTGAACCTTGAGCTTAGACTCGGACACCTTGTGCACAGCTATGGCATATGACACAGCGCTGCCCACATGGCTATTGCTCCTATAATTCTATATAATTCTAATTAATACTATCTGGCAGCGTGTCTCTACTAATAGTGAAGCTGTATTTTAGTTATTATATGCTAGAGCTTTTCAGATTCTAAGCTTATTTTATTGAGAAATCATAGAACAGTGTTTACAGTACATTTCCGCGCTACTGAATGATTCTGTGTGCTCGCGATCTGCACGTGACGTACGAGCTACTGTCTTTAGCCTGTGTGCACGCGTTACAATGCAGCAGTGCATTAGATTAGAACGGCGATTAAATTACCTGTATAATAAGCTGTTTAAAACGTGCATTCTCCCGTTCAATTTCGAGCATCCACACGGTATAATCACACAAGTCTTGTGGAGCGCTATCGGAGTATGCATTTATTTGTCATTTTAACTGTTTGGAAACGGAGCGTAAATGAGGACTTCAAAGATTTCTTATCCTGTTGCGCCCTCTATAGGGCCAGTGACTAGTCGACGTCAAGTCAAAGCCACTAGAAGGCAAGCCTGCAACCTTTAACCAAAAAAGTGTGATGGCTAATGCTAATGCTTCCGGTTTGGCAGTACATGGGAAAGGAGACCAGAGGCCGTTTTTTTTATTTATGGATTTCAATGGAGGAGAGGCTTCACTATGCTGAATAAACAGCTTTTTTAGAGGAAACAGCTTATAATTTAATGAATCGACAGCCTATCAGCTAATCTCCAACATATTTTACACTAAGCAATACTTTTGGATTGAACTATTTTTAGAGTTTACACCGAAAAAAATGCCATTTTATAAGAGAAGTCACTGACTTTTTGCGACTGGTGGGATTCAGCTTACGGCATTTCTCATTCATTCCTATGGTATCCGTAAATGGTGACTTAGTGTCGCACAACTCTGACTAAAATTCAGTGACATCAAGGCTGTAATGTGATTGGTTATTAAGGCACACATGATCCAAGTTGACTGTTACGCTTTCTCCAATAGTAAGTAATACAGACCCTCTCATCTCCCTATAGTAAGACAATCTCTGGTCAAGCTTAAAGCGTCATGGCAGACATTAAAGTCGACTAGTTGATTAGTCGGTGCAACCACTAGTTTACAGTAGGCTACATTACAGTTTGAGAACAATATATTATGAAACTCCAGTATTGTATCTTAAGCAAAGGTCTCTATTTCTTCTCCATTAAATGTTGTAAATGGGACATAATGGAGTTATTAAAAAACATCTCATTGGTAATTTTTCTTTCTCGTGGGTAACGATGAACGACTTTGGTATCATAAAATCCTCAATTTCCTCAGTTCTGTCTAGATAGATTGTCTTTGAATATCTGAACAAGAAATAGTTCAAAATGAGATTTAGGACTTCTGATTGCATAAAGTGAGAATACTGGGTCACAATTTGAACTGATCTCTTCCTCTTTACTAATTATAACATGAAGTAAACATGAATGAACATCAGAAGGTATCTTGTTTCAACCGCGGAAAGACGTCGATAGCCTACACACTATTTTTCAAGTTCAAGTCCACTGACGTTACTCTCCTGTCTGGCAGATTTGCCGTTATGATTGGTCAGATTGCCTGTCAATCAAACGTCCTGTGAAGGGTCAATTAGTATCAGTGCTGTCTAGGAGAAGCAATTGTGATTTTAAAGTGATCTAATTTGAGTATCTCTTTTTTTTTGTCTATGGGACATAATTGAGATTAAAACATCTCTATTGGTAATTTTTCCTTCTCATGTGCAGCAATCACAGACTTTTGTATCATAAGCAACATCCTCCATTTCCTTAGCACTGTCTAGAAGAGAAACAATTGAAATATTAAAGAAATCTTTTTGACTTTCCCCCCATATTAAGTTTTATATACACTACCGCTGCACTTATATGCAAAAGCCAAGACAGAAAGTGAAATAAATAGGAGAAAGAAAGCCCTCAGTATGGAAGGAATTTATATGAGCTATACTGGATCACATACATGAAAAATAGTGTCTTTGATTATTCTGTGTACTTTTATTTCCAGGGCACCGACGCAAGCGTGCTTGAATAATGCATTAAGGTTCAGTCCCCACTTCAATAAATTTGTGCAATCCACTTTTACCAAATTAATGTCGGCTCTGCAAAATATGGCTGTTTTTATTCCCTGCCTGCATGAAGTACCAGGAAGTAACAGATTTGCATGATAATCAAGATGGCAGAGACAAACTTGAATACATGAACGTATGTGACTCCAATTGAGCATCTGCCTCTAACATGGATTTGAGCGCACAGAGAATAGAGCGTGAATAATAGTCAGAGAGAGACAGAGGGAGGGGAAATGGAGATAAATAATGGTATCACTTGTTTCACCATCACAATAGCAGTGCTGATTAATATCGCAGGAACTAAACGCCTCGCTAACTGACTGACTGCCGTCATTTAAACTGCCCGTTCCACCTCCAGCCTGTTCTTTAGTTGGCATCTGACACCTGGAAGCTCTTAAACCCAATGATCTGAGGCCAGCTGAGGGACTCAACAGCCTGACCGTCCCACTCATGCTCAGATCCTAATACAGTCTGACCCAAATGAGATTCACACCTCTTGCCACGCTCATGCTAAGAAACTGAGGAGGATTGCCCAGCATGCTGAAAGTGAAGCAATTCGTTACTTTTAACCAATCGTTTTTGCTTCATTATAATATAATATAATATAATATAATATAATATAATATAATATAATCTGACCAGGGCACATTTAAACAAATTAAAAAGCAGCAATATTATGAAATATTATTACAATAAAAAAAAAAATCAGCATCATTACTCCAGTCTTCAGTGTCACATGATCCTGCAGAAATCATTCTGAAATGCTGAATTGCTGCTCAGAAAGATGTATTATTATTGTCAATGTTGAAAACAGTTGTGCTGCTTATTTTTGTGGAAACTGTGATACATTTTCAGCAATTTATGGATTATTTGATGAATAGAAAGCTTCTATTTTAAGTTTTTACTGTTACTTTTCATCAGTTTAATAATTCCTTGCTGAATATTAGTATTAATTTATAAAAAAATAAAATAAAATAAATAAATAAAAAATTTACTAACCCCCAAATTTTAAATGGTAGTATATAAATGTATTTAGATTCATTTCACTGTCTAATTTTTATAAAATATATGTTTTGTTTTATTGTTTTTTTTTTTGTTTTTTTTTGTTGCAATAAATATTTATTATATTTTTATTTTTTAATAATAAAAAACAAAGAGACCCCAAACTTATGAAGAGTAGTATATATAAAGTTTATCTTAAAAATATGATATATTATAATATTAAATTACATTATAATTATATATACAAGTATTATATATGATGTATCTTGTTTTAAGAATATTTTGGTATTCAGTTTAGGTATTTTTTACATGATCGTATACTTTATATTTACAGAAAATGTGATTAATTAAATTTGTGTGTCTTATTTTGATAAAATAATTCATTGTTGCATTTAGTTATCATGCAACAGATGATTTTTTTCTATTCTCATTATCATCTCAAACACTAATTAGCAAATAAATGAACTCATTGCCTTGGAAACAGATGGGAGAGCTGGGAAAATAATCAAGATGGAGAGATTGTAACACCAAACAAACACACGCAATGACAGCAAGGTAAACTCACAAATGCTCTCCTGGCTCCAGGACAAGGTGCATTTACCTAAAGCCCCTTCAAATGAGAACGGCTCTGATATTCCAAACACACACAGCGGCTTCACTGGCACTGCTGAGCACCTTAAAACAGCAGCGGATGAAAATAGGCCTGACAGTCAGCGAAGTAAATTGCAGCGGATCAATTGAAAATGTCACCTTCACGGACAGATTGATTAAATGCAAAGTGCTGAATGCTCCTTATCCCCCAGAACCGCGGCCATAAGTCTGGGATGCAAAGCAGTCTGGGAATGCAGCGATGGTTGATGAAGTGTAACTTGAAAATTTCAGCATGCAGCCTATTCTGTTCCTGTAAGTGCTGAAATACATGCACAGACATACTTATTTGTGCCTTTTTTGTGCTTAATATCAGTGTTAGAAAGTGCAGAGATGAATATGCTCATTCTCTGTCGTTTCTCATCACGGTACATTGTGTCAAAGAAACCAAGGCGCTTGACTTTCCTATGAATTGGTTTCTAGTGAATGTTCATTGAGAAAGTTATTTGGCCTCAGTCACATCAAATGATTTATCTGGAGAAAATGAGGGCAGTTTCTCATTTGAAATTGTAAGTACTTACAAAGGGTTCCAAGTAGTACTTCCAAAGTTTTAATAATAAAGTTTTACATTATTTAATAATGATAATTTTTTTAAAGAAACCAACTTTAGATCACTCATCCTATAAATAAAAGTGAAAGGCCAATAATAATTGTTTATAAAAAATTTATAGTAATAATTTGGTCATCATTGGTCAATCACATTTTTAAGTAATTTATAATAACTAAACATCCTTAAAACATGGCTCATTTATCTAGAAAGCAAAATTACATAAAATCTTTTCAGAGATTTTTTTTTTTCTTTTCTTTCCATTTCCGCCATGGAATATAAAAAAAGGCAATCGCAACTTTTCATTTTCACAACTGGGACTTTTTTTTCCCTATATATATATATATATATATATATATATATATATATATATATATATATGTGAGTGTGTATGTGTGTGTGTGTGTGTGTGTGTGTGTAAAGATATAAACACAATTGTGAGCAATACACTTAGAATTCTGTTTCTGTTTTTTTATAAAAAATAT
>NW_015507480.1:0-14899 GCF_001515645.1 Sinocyclocheilus grahami | reverse complement strand
ATATAATATAATATAATATAATATAATATAATATAATATAATATAATATAATATAATATAATATAATATAATATAATATAATATAATATAATATAATATAATCTGACCAGGGCACATTTAAACAAATTAAAAAGCAGCAATATTATGAAATATTATTACAATAAAAAAAAAAATCAGCATCATTACTCCAGTCTTCAGTGTCACATGATCCTGCAGAAATCATTCTGAAATGCTGAATTGCTGCTCAGAAAGATGTATTATTATTGTCAATGTTGAAAACAGTTGTGCTGCTTATTTTTGTGGAAACTGTGATACATTTTCAGCAATTTATGGATTATTTGATGAATAGAAAGCTTCTATTTTAAGTTTTTACTGTTACTTTTCATCAGTTTAATAATTCCTTGCTGAATATTAGTATTAATTTATAAAAAAAAATAAATAAATAAATAAATAAAAAATTTACTAACCCCCAAATTTTAAATGGTAGTATATAAATGTATTTAGATTCATTTCATTTTTATAAAATGTTTTATTGTTTTTTTTTTTGTTTTTTTTTGTTGCAATAAATATTTATTATATTTTTATTTTTTAATAATAAAAAACAAAGAGACCCCAAACTTATGAAGAGTAGTATATATAAAGTTTATCTTAAAAATATGATATATTATAATATTAAATTACATTATAATTATATATACAAGTATTATATATGATGTATCTTGTTTTAAGAATATTTTGGTATTCAGTTTAGGTATTTTTTACATGATCGTATACTTTATATTTACAGAAAATGTGATTAATTAAATTTGTGTGTCTTATTTTGATAAAATAATTCATTGTTGCATTTAGTTATCATGCAACAGATGATTTTTTTCTATTCTCATTATCATCTCAAACACTAATTAGCAAATAAATGAACTCATTGCCTTGGAAACAGATGGGAGAGCTGGGAAAATAATCAAGATGGAGAGATTGTAACACCAAACAAACACACGCAATGACAGCAAGGTAAACTCACAAATGCTCTCCTGGCTCCAGGACAAGGTGCATTTACCTAAAGCCCCTTCAAATGAGAACGGCTCTGATATTCCAAACACACACAGCGGCTTCACTGGCACTGCTGAGCACCTTAAAACAGCAGCGGATGAAAATAGGCCTGACAGTCAGCGAAGTAAATTGCAGCGGATCAATTGAAAATGTCACCTTCACGGACAGATTGATTAAATGCAAAGTGCTGAATGCTCCTTATCCCCCAGAACCGCGGCCATAAGTCTGGGATGCAAAGCAGTCTGGGAATGCAGCGATGGTTGATGAAGTGTAACTTGAAAATTTCAGCATGCAGCCTATTCTGTTCCTGTAAGTGCTGAAATACATGCACAGACATACTTATTTGTGCCTTTTTTGTGCTTAATATCAGTGTTAGAAAGTGCAGAGATGAATATGCTCATTCTCTGTCGTTTCTCATCACGGTACATTGTGTCAAAGAAACCAAGGCGCTTGACTTTCCTATGAATTGGTTTCTAGTGAATGTTCATTGAGAAAGTTATTTGGCCTCAGTCACATCAAATGATTTATCTGGAGAAAATGAGGGCAGTTTCTCATTTGAAATTGTAAGTACTTACAAAGGGTTCCAAGTAGTACTTCCAAAGTTTTAATAATAAAGTTTTACATTATTTAATAATGATAATTTTTTTAAAGAAACCAACTTTAGATCACTCATCCTATAAATAAAAGTGAAAGGCCAATAATAATTGTTTATAAAAAATTTATAGTAATAATTTGGTCATCATTGGTCAATCACATTTTTAAGTAATTTATAATAACTAAACATCCTTAAAACATGGCTCATTTATCTAGAAAGCAAAATTACATAAAATCTTTTCAGAGATTTTTTTTTTTCTTTTCTTTCCATTTCCGCCATGGAATATAAAAAAAGGCAATCGCAACTTTTCATTTTCACAACTGGGACTTTTTTTTCCCTATATATATAATAAAATGTAAATAAAAAATTTAATTGTAAATTTATTTCACAATTCTGACTTTTTTGTTTTTTTACTGGAAAGACGCACACACACACACACACACACACACACAAACACAAGATTAAAGGGATGATTACAATATTCTGTCATCATTTACTTGCTTCTTCTGATAAGATATTTTGAAAAACGAATACTCTAATGAGAGTTAGTAGATATGTAGGTGCAACATTAATTATTGTCAACAGAATGTTCAAAAGGGACATTGAATAATATGAATAAGTTGCTCTCTTTTTTTTGTTGGTATTTCTGACACTTTTATTTGCAGTATATATAGGGGGATATGATTGGAAAAAGGGTGGGAGAGAGTTTCTGCAGTGGTTGCCTGGATGTTGAAATCCATAACACCGGGAGCGGCTCGATCCCTCAGACTCTGACATGATTCCTCAGGTCATCAGCATATGTTTCACCCAAGTACAGCACTCTCCAAGCAGGTAGTACACACTCTCTCCCGCTCCCTTCCTCTCTTGCGGTCTCCAGCAGTCTTGAAGTCCTTGCTATCTTTCTCTGAAGGACAGGGCCATTTATAACGGCCACCGGATTTTGGCTGCTGTATTTGTCGGCCTCCGAACAACTGCCAAGACCTGAACTGATACACTCCCGGCTCGCCCTGCCTTCGTAGTGGGTGCTGCAGTTTATGAGTCCTTGTAATGATTAGCGCATTATTTAAAATGATCGTCGGGTTCACAGATCAGCTGGAAAGAGCTCATAAAAAAACTATTTTTAAAAGCTGGGATCCTATTTTGAGATTTGAAAGATGTCGGCATGCTACGCATCATTAATCCACGAGTGAGCGATAGAAGAGGAGCCGCAAAAACATTTGAAGGTTCCAAGGTCTTTCATTTCAGAAGTACAAGCGTATTTTGCCTTTGGACTTGCGTAGCTGCTCTTTAAAGCGGTTTCATTTTCATTTGCATCTCTCATAAGGTAGAAATCAAATCCCTGGTGATTGTTTTTTTTTTTTGGAGGGGATACAGAATCTGAAGAGTTTACAGATAGTACTGAGCCTCAAAAAACTGATACAGAGAACCCAAATGCTGGGAACGGTGCTATCATAAATCAAGTCCTGAACGGGGTACATTGGAGGTAAACAAGACCATTCAAAACTACACAATGCAACATGTTTAGTGAGTAAAGAGTCATTTATCTGTGAGATAAGAGCCACAACCAGACCTCGGTGTGTATGAGAAGATTGATCTTCTTTGGTCTTTCATTTCAGAAGTACAAGCGTATTTTGCCTTTGGACTTGCGTAGCTGCTCTTTAAAGCGGTTTCATTTTCATTTGCATCTCTCATAAGGTAGAAATCAAATCCCTGGTGATTGTTTTTTTTTTTTGGAGGGGATACAGAATCTGAAGAGTTTACAGATAGTACTGAGCCTCAAAAAACTGATACAGAGAACCCAAATGCTGGGAACGGTGCTATCATAAATCAAGTCCTGAACGGGGTACATTGGAGGTAAACAAGACCATTCAAAACTACACAATGCAACATGTTTAGTGAGTAAAGAGTCATTTATCTGTGAGATAAGAGCCACAACCAGACCTCGGTGTGTATGAGAAGATTGATCTTCTTTACTCTGCATGGTTTACCCTGTTGCAACAAATTAAACAGATACTAACAGGTAGGCCCACTTGCGACCTGCGCTACATAAAATAATTTAAGCTGAGAGGCACTTAGAGAAGAGAGAGAGAGCGAGAAATATACATTAGATCTGGGCAGTATGGTTGTAAAAAAATGTTATAGTCCATACTGCTGTAGATATAATAGCTCTGGGCAGGATGCTGGCAAAAATATGTAAATTTTTGATACGATTTACACTGCAGTAGATATATTTGCTGTCAAGACTGTTTTATGGCAGCTTTACGAGTTAACGTGTCCAAATCAAGTCAAACGGGAAAACGGTCAAGGGATGCTGCTAGGCATAAAACAAGTTGGAGTATTCTTTTTTTTTTTAATGTTGGCTAACAACATTATCAGTTGCGCATATAGAAACCTTCACTTGAAAAGACAACTTTATTTTATTTTAATTTTTTTTAAACACTGCAAGATTTTACTTGTTTTTAACTTGTTGTATAGACATTACTTAAGTGCTAAAATATTTGCCAGTGCAGTAAAATACAGTTAAAAGGCATTTTCTGAAAATGTAATATCCTATGCAGTATTGCTTCTTTAAAATTTCTAGAATTTCTCTACATTCTTAAAAATAAAGATTCTAACATTTTTTTTCGCAAGAGTTCAATAGAAGAACCATTTTGGGTTTCCTGAAAAACCTTTTAGTAAACAGTTCTTAAAATGTTGTATAGACATTACTTAAGTGCTAAAATATTTGCCAGTGCAGTAAAATACAGTTAAAAAGGCATTTTCTGAAAATGTAATATCCTATGCAGTATTGCTTCTTTAAAATTTCTAGAATTTCTCTACATTCTTAAAAATAAAGATTCTAAAATTTTTTTTTCGCAAGAGTTCAATAGAAGAACCATTTTGGGTTTCCTGAAAAACCTTTTAGTAAACAGTTCTTAAAAGAACCATTTATTTTTCTAAGTATGAAGAATTTTTTAATAACCTAAAGAATCTTATCTACCAAACTGTTTGAAAAAAAGGAAAATAAATAAAGGGTTCCCAAAAAGGAAGTTTTCGTAGCAAATGCATAGAAGAACTGTTTTTGGTTCGCCTTTTAGTGAACAGTTCTTAAAAGAACCACTTTTCTTAGTGCAAAGAACATTTTACAAATCTAAATAACCTTTTTCTGGATGTTAAAGCTTCTTCATGGAACCATAGATGCTAAAAGGGAACTTTTATTTTTAATATTTAGAACCTTTTGTGCAATGGAAAGGATGAAATAGGGACTTCATGGAACCAGAGATGCTATTAAACACTCTTGAAAATAAAGGTTCTTTATTGGCATTGATGGTTCCATGAGGAACCTTTCAAGGTTCTTTTTAAGTAGAAAAGGGTTCTTTAGATTATTAAAAGGTTCTTCACACTAGGAAAACATAATATAATAGTTCTTTTGAGAACTGTTCACTTAAATGGTTCTTCTATGGCATCACCACAAAAATCCCCTTTTGGAGCCTTTTTTTTTAAACGGGAAGAGCAATTATTTTTAACAGATATTTTTACTGGAAAATAATTTAAAGTCAAATCACTATGCTACGTTAAGATGTTGAAGTCCTGATTTTTCTGTTAGGGTTTATTTTTGGTGATAATGACAGTTTTGACTGTTGCTCATTATACCTTATATACATCGTTAGTGTGATAAAGCATAAACCATACGACATATGTAAGATTTTTGTCACACCTTTCAACCCTTATATTGTGAAAAGACGGCAAACAGCGATGTCAAGCAACAAAGGGAGAATATGGAGGACAAGAGTTCACCGGGGGACAGAGGACACACAGGGAGAACAGAGAACAGAGGCTTTGTGAGAGAGAATTAATATCAGCGTGTCTTGCACTGAATATTTTTAGAGGCAGAGCACAAGCGAGCATCCATCAGTTGGACCCAGTGGCCGTACGGATGCCCAATCGGAGCTCAGAGGGGAGGGCGGGACGGGGGCGAAGAGGGGAGTGGTTTGAACCGTCACTAAAGCCATGTGCTTGTGCCAAAGCGAATCTCATCTCATCTCCAGGCGTAAATCTAGTCAGTTTTGTTTTCCCCATTGGCGGGAAAAGCAGAGGCTCTGAGACAGGGCAGATAAATCAGATCGGAGTCAGGCTTCCCGGGCCGGCGAGGAAGGTGGGACGGGAACAGAATTGCTACATGGACCCCTGCCTTTAATGGCATACACTGGGACTGCAGAGAAGTGTAAATCTGGTCCCTCTCTTACCTCCTCCTCCTCCTTCCTGGTGCAAAGTCACCTCTTGCTCTGAAAGCAAACTGAATATCAATGTTGACTAATGTGGAATCACAGTCAGCTGTGATAATTGCAGTTCTAAGTGTTCTCATTGTTCTAATTCAAGAACTCCAGATGGAGTTGAGTGTCGCTTCTTCTCAACCCAATATATGTCAGTGGTTCTTTGGAAGAGACGAAACCCACAGGAAAGACAAATCACAAATGGCATCTCTTTAATATCTCAACTGTATCTCCTAGATAGGAGTCATATCATGAGGAATCAAATGTTCCTTGATCTTTTGAGATAAAAGCACTTCATCTGAATATAAAACATACTTTTTTTCAGTATTCAAAACTTTCAGTATTGAAATACTGCTACAAAAATGACTCGTTTTGAACTTTTGCATATTTTTGAAATCAGACAGAAGTCTACATTTAAACATTAGATGATCAGAAACCAGTCATGGTGGTCCACCCAGTCATTGTAAGGTTGTGAGAAGAAAGCTAGATTTAAAACAGCACAAAAGCAAAAGGTTAAATATGGAAAAGTTCACCAAACTTATGTCATCCCTGCCTGCATGTAGCACCTACTGCTCTGCAGACATTTCTGTAGGATGTGGGAAAGTTCACTAAACTTATGCTATTCCAGACTGAGTGTAGCACCTACCGCTCTGCAGACTTTTCTGAAAGATCTCAACCTTAAAAACAAGGAGCTGACGTTTATCATTAGCACACTCCTTGATCATTTCCTTAACAGTTTGTGTGACATGTTCCAGTTGTGCAAGCCTGTCAGACATCTGTGCAAAGACATTGATATTTTTTTAAGGGTCAAAGAGATTGTAGGAAATGGCCATGTAATTATGAGTGGTTTTGGCACTAAAAACTTTACTAACACTGTAAGTGGACCGCTGGGAAAAATTTAATAATTTTAAAAAATGTATGATGTGACCTCTTTAAGTCTCCTGCGTCTCAGATGTTTCTCCGGAGGAATCTCACATGTGCCATCTCTGGAATTAAAAAAAAAGATCTATAAACAAATAACACTACTACAAACTCTGCTCAGATTTGCCAAAACACCACAATCTGCAATCACAAGTCGAAGATCTCAGTATGAACTCAAACATTTCCCATTAAATTCATCCAAAATATTGGAGTTATGCCATCACTTTATCACTATATATCCTTACTGTGTGTCAACAATTGACTTAATCTGTCTCATTAATTCAGAATTATATGAATTAATGTGAAATTAATTTATTCATAATCCTTTGATTAAAATTTTATAGAAAGAAAAAAAAACATAAAAACAATAAAGACAATTGAGACCCCATTATGTTTCTTGAGGTATGAAAGAGCAACATCATAAACACATAAATTAAAGCCTGCAAACACTATAGAGAAAATTATTTTGCTTTATATATATATATATATATATATACCAAGTTTACATAACAAATGTTACAAATTTGCTTACATGTAAATGATAACCTAAAACTAGAGCATAACCTTAAATATTTATTCAGTTGCATAACGTCTAAAACACTTCCTCTATACAGTATTTTTAGATTTACAATTTAAAGCCAATCTGTAATTTTCAATATGTTACCAGACTTTCAGTCCCTACTGTATATAATACCAAATTGGCAAAAAAAAAGGGCCCCTATATGTGTCTTGGGGCCAAACATTAAAAAAGACACAACTCCACGGTCAAGATTTAATCAAAGCTCTCAGGTCACATGTGTGTCAATAATTCAATCTCACAAGGAAGACTGCAGCAAATCTTTTTAATTGAAAAGACCAACCTAAAACTAGAGCATAACCTTAAATATTTATTCAGTTGCATAACGTCTAAAACACTTCCTCTATACAGTATTTTTAGATTTACAATTTAAAGCCAATCTGTAATTTTCAATATGTTACCAGACTTTCAGTCCCTACTGTATATAATACCAAATTGGCAAAAAAAAGGGCCCCTATATGTGTCTTGGGGCCAAACATTAAAAAAGACACAACTCCACGGTCAAGATTTAATCAAAGCTCTCAGGTCACATGTGTGTCAATAATTCAATCTCACAAGGAAGACTGCAGCAAATATTTTTAATTGAAAAGACCTGGCTGCATTGATCTATCCGTACATGCCCAGAGAGGGTGATGTGCGGTTAAAACACAGATCAGGGGAGCTCCAATGGTGTTTGGCTCATGGGTATACTTGATTGTTGCATTGAAACCTTAGGCAGAAAATCTATCTGACAATAAACTTAAACAACATATCTCTAGGGCCATACCAAGTGCTAAATTTAGACACTGAGCAAAGGGTTTGAAATGCATTTTAGCCCCAAAAAGTTCCAGGCTGCTTAGTAACAGAAGCTTTTTTGCCTGTAAACATGAATATATCAAAGCTGGATCCCAAAATAACACACTCCATATACATTTGTAAGCAAACTTTTAAGCCGTAAGCAAAGATTTTTGGTGCATGTCTAATTTTGGATCCTTATTTTGTAATTCCATGATATAAGTTCTACTTGACTTCTCTTCTGGAGGATGAAATATTCATGCAAGCACAGATACACAGTTGACCTGAATGACTAAGGATGTTCCACCTCTAGATGGAATGAGAGACATGAATCTAATGGCAAAGCTATGTTCAGGCTCTGGAGAAGGGATGCTAGGCTGATGTCAGAATGATACACTTGACCTTGCGCTTTCATCCAGCACAGAGGGAAGATTCGTAGAGCAATCACTCCATACAAAATGACAGTCTGAGAGCCGACTGGGACTGAATGGGCGGAGATGGCGTGCTTGTGAAAGTTGGGCATCTCATATGAAGTGAGTGAAGTTTCTTACCTTTTGTGTGGCTTGTTTGTGCCTTATGTAGTTGCAGAAGGTGAGGGAAATATTGATATGGCAGAGAAGGAAAATGTTCAGAAATGGAAATGAACGAGGCATGAAATGGCAGGTAGAACTGAGGTAGAATCGCAATAGTTTGTGATTGTAAAAATATAGTTTACTCTTTCGCAACATCACAACTTATGATTCAAAGTAAAATAAGTACTTGAAATAACTTAATGTCTGTATAATTAATGTCTAAACTACGTGCAGCATAAAGCTTTGCAAATGATGTAATCGAATCGGAAATTACAGTATAGTTAAATTATCACTTATATCGAAAATCCTCCGACATTCTTCTTTACAAATCCTCGTTTTGTACTTCTAATTAGTGACCGTTGTTTTGTTTTGATCTCTCCACGTGCGTCAGTTCTGAGAGGCGCATGCGCAAAGCTGACCTCATACGTAATACGCCTCTCTCAAACGCTTCGTTTTCTACAAAGTCCCTCCTTCCGACAAGCGCAGTCTGCTCTGATTGGCCAGCTGACCCAGTGCATTGTGATTGGCCGAACACCACAAGAACTCGTCGGAAATGTAACGCCCCTTACCATAATCGGGAGCTTCATCTTTCAAAATAAATGTAAAGCCAAAGCCTGAAAGGGGAACAGAGTCGCGTGACAGACACAGTGATGAAGCTGGTCTCTCTCGCTGTCTCTCTCACACACACGCACGCACGCACACACACGATGTGCAGAGAAAGGAAAACTTGAAATCGCATCATATGACCCTTTTAAGTCATGGAAAAGACTAATGTATTATGAATCACATTTTATGTATGTAGCAAAACATTAAAAATACACTAATAACTTAAATTCATAGATTCTGTCAAAAGAAAGAAAGAAAGAAAGAAAGAAAGAAAAATAAATAAAAATGTTCTTGTTTTAAAAGAGATAATTTGCTTAAGCAGAAAAAAACCATTTTTTTTGGCAAAACGGGGGGGGGGGGATACTAATTAAGAAAAGTGATTTTTGTAACACATAATTTGTATTTTGCAGGTGTTATACAGACTGAAAAGTGACCAAAAAACCCAGGAATGGAATTGTGCCAGGAAAGCAAGCATCTCTGGACATATAACACCTGATATTACTACCTGTGAGGAATGCTATTTCTAACACCATTATATGTTGTTGATGTGACATCAGTCACATCAGAGTGTCTAATATAACAAACCCTCTTATTTCAGTTATTTCAGAGAGTATTCAAATTATAGTAATAATAAGCAGTTTTCAATGCACCCCCGATCAGTGATAAAAGGCCATACAATTTCAGTGAAAAGCAACATTATTTTTTAGTTGATGTTGAATTGGAGTAATTCATTTTAAATGGCAGATTTTTTATTTCTATTTTTTTTTATTCAAATGGAAAAACCACAAAGGTCTCTCACGGGTCCTTTTGAATTGTTACCTCTTGGGGTTTTTTTTATTATTAGAGTGCCAGAAATGTTGAACAATTAATTTCACACAGAGAGTCACCATGCCCATACAAACTGGCACATTCCCTCTCTGAGACAAGCAAAAGAAAGAAAGAAAGAAAGAAAGAAAGACAAATGCATGCATACATACATACAACAGGGTATTAAAGTGAGTCTGCCACTAGTTCCTGCCTAAAACAAACAAACAAACAAACATCGTTGTCATGTCAAGTTAGAACCAGCATAGTTATATTGGGAGTAAAATTCTAAAAAGTGGCTGTTGATCTCTGTGACACTGTTGAAAAAGGATTTGTTACATTATTTGAGGATGTGGCAAGTGCGATATTGAGTGTTTTCATTGCTCACTTTGTGTGTTTTGTACAACATCCACACACAAAATGATCTTGCAAACTCACATGTTTTGTACCCTCTTGTACACAAAAAGCACTGGTGTGTAATTGGCATTAGTTGATAGGATCAAGGCCGACAACAGGTGGTTCACACTGTTAGCAGCATTGATTTGGTATCACTATGAGTCACTGCCGTCTTGTTGGTGAAATGGGAGGTTTAATAACACCCCTTCTCAATTAAACTTGTGAACTTTGATGTTCGAACAACAATATGACCTTTAACACTGACCTGAAATCAGCTCTGCTGTCTTTAATAAAATATTTAGACAGGTTTTGGGTGACAGAAGCAAAACTTGGTCAGTGGAAGGTCACTAATACACAGCAAAATCCCCAGAGTTAAATCAACTCTGCTCAGAGTACATATTGTCCCAATCTACAGAGTGTTAAAGTAACACTGAAGCAGAGTTACCACTGTTGAGGATTATGTGATACGTGTCTAAAAGCCTGAGCAGTAGTTGTTCATCTTCAACATTGTTAACAGCGGGTTTTCTTTAATAATGCTCACTCATCAACTAAATAATTGCTTAATTATCCCTTTAACTTTAACTTGGCTTCAGTGTTACTTTAACACTCTGTAGATTGGGACAATATGTACTCTGAGCAGAGTTGATTTAACTCTGGGGATTTTGCTGTGTACTTTCTATACTGTACATATGCATATAAAAGAAGAAAGGCATGGAAAATTTAAATTTACATCGGTATTTACAATTATGGCTATAATGCAAATGAAAAACACTACATTTTAAGGATTTTGCTTTACAATCCACTTTAGCCACCGCATGCTTTGCCATGTTGGAACAGGAGAAAAACTAGAACACATCGTCCAGGAAAGGCCTGTATCAGCAAGCTTTTAATCATCCAAGTATTTTCCTCCAGCAAACACGGATCAATATGTAGTCTAAGAGAGAGATTTCATTACTGCCCTGCCAACAAGCTCTTTTAATTACTGTTGAAGTGCTGTTCAACTTTTCTAAACTAATTTTGTGGCATCACGTCATGCAGGATGGCAGTATATTTCTGAAAGTTTCACTCGTATTTACACCGCTCTCAAATCCTAATAGATCAATGAAAAATGTTCATTGTGCCAAACAGAGGCCATATATAAAACATTTAAATGCCTCACAGACTGTATAAAACTCCAATTAATCTGTTAATCTGGAATGTCACATTTTTCTCAGACTGTCTGGAATTTTTCCCAACCTTGCCAACGCTGGCCAATCACAAGCCGTATCTGCTCTGAGGGCAGAACTTCCTCCTGTAAAGGATGCTTGATACAATACATTTAAAATAATTTATACACACACACACACACACACAGAGAGGGCTCTCAAATCCTAATAGATCAATGAAAAATGTTCATTGTGCCAAACAGAGGCCATATATAAAACATTTAAATGCCTCACAGACTGTATAAAACTCCAATTAATCTGTTAATCTGGAATGTCACATTTTTCTCAGACTGTCTGGAATTTTTCCCAACCTTGCCAACGCTGGCCAATCACAAGCCGTATTTGCTCTTCTGAGGGCAGAACTTCCTCCTGTAAAGGATGCTTGATACAATACATTTAAAATAATTTATACACACACACACACACACACACAGAGAGAGAGAGAGAGAGTCATCTGTCACAAAAATGTCTTTGAATCAACTACATTTATGTTTAAGTTGCAGTTACATGGCTCTCCAGACAAATGTGAAATTTTTGTGTTTTTACTTTTACGGTGTAGCAAAGAGCTGGTGAACGCGGAGATATATGAAAGTCAGTTATTTTGGTTAGGCGTGATAGCATTGCTCACTTGCTGAGCTGGTTGACTGTCACACTGCCCCTAGGCAGTCACTGATCTCAACAGCCATAGAGGAACAGGCATAAACAGCTTAAATATAAACTTGCTGAAAATTCTGTAAGGCAAAACTCTGCAAGCATTTCAAAGCCATATATGTGCTTAAATGTTTTAGAGCAAGCAAACATACGCTCATTCAATCAGCCGGCTTTCCAGTCGAGTGAAATCAGAAAACAAAATACAACTAAATAGGTACTGATATTTAGTAGATTTATTAACAACAACAATAACAACATCCATAATTATAATAATAAAAGTACTATTATTATTATTATTGTTGTTATTGTTATTATTATTATTATTATTATTATTATTATTATTATTACTATTATTATAGTTGTTTATGTTAACAACAACAACAATAACAATAATAATAATAATAATAATAATAATAATAATAATAATAAACAACACTAATTGTATTTTATATCAATTGTATAATTGTTTTATTTTATTATTTTTAAGTTTATTATTATTATTCATAAGTTGTTGATGTTAATAATTTTAATATTTTTTATAATAATATTTAATAATAATAACAGCAATAATATTATTGATGTTGTTGATGTTAAGAGTAATTATTATTATTATTATTATTAGTATTATTAATTGTATTTTATTTTATTATTTTTCATTTTTATTCATTTTATCATTGTTTTGATGCTAATAATAATAGTAATATTTTAATAATAGTAATTATTATTATTATTATTATTATTATTATTATTATTATTATTATTATTATTATATTGTTGTTGTTGTCATCGTCATTATTCATAATAACATTAAATTATAAATAAATAAATGCTCCCAATTAAATAAATACACAATAAATATGTATTATACCTAATCAAATATTTAATGCACAAAATTGTCTGAATGCATTATAATTTTATAAGATTGTCAATGGATAAAAAAAGTGGCAGTTACCGGCAGAGGCTATTGAGGCAATGCTAACCAATTAAACCTTGACCCCTTTCTTTAGTGTAAATAAAAAAAAAACTTTAATAATAGTAATAGTTGCTGTTGTTGTTGTTATATAGGTCATAAAAAAGTAGAGGCAAAGTATAATATAGGAAAAGTATAGCAAAGTATAGGGCATCCAAGTGAATATTTGTATTAAATAATCTTTAAAATTAACAAATGACTACTAAAAGTTAGAATAAATAATACCTATCCTTGCTTTGAAACCCAAACAGAGTTTTTAGAAGCATTTTCGCCCCTTTGTAAGTCCAGAAATAATCAATTACAGACAGCTGCAGCTCTGGATGAGCCTCGGATTTCCTCACAGCCGAGTCAATGTCAACCAATCAATCAATAAAGCACCACGGGCTATAAGAGCCTCAGCTCACATTTCAGGCCTGAACACAGGTGTCACTAGCTAAGCTACTGCAAAAAAAATATATAATTCCCCATTATTATTTCAGCCCTTATACAATATTGAGGGAACGGTAAGGTGTGGGAAGAAATGGGGAGGCGTTACTCTGAGGCTTCAAACCTGAAAAGCACAGTGTTACTTAAAAACTTGAGGCAGAAAATTGTGTGTCTTATGACGAAAAAAAAAAAAAGATGGATAAATACAGAGACAGGGAACAAGACAGACAGGGAGAATATGTACATGGACACCCTTACATATGTTTTGCTTTATAAAAATCAAAGCGTTCTCGACCCTATCGCTGCATGGTTCAAGCACCGAGGAGCAAGACGTGTAGCGTGGCAGATGAAGGAGGTCGTGCTGACACGCGCTAGTCGCGAACAGGCTCTGGGCGATTGCTCATCTCCAAGTGCTGATATGTTACGCTCCTGTCACACCCCATTAATATAATTACACAAAAACTACGCTGACAGGCCGGAGACACGCAGCTCTCATCAGTTATATCCACATCAGCATTTCTGGGTGACACAGGAATATAGAAGGGCAACAGAGAGGAGAGAGAGGGCCGAGATAGTGTTATGAAAAAAAAAAACGGTAATCACTGGCTCACCCTCCAAACTTGAATAACTATTTGTGAAACACAAAAGGTGCATTTTTGATAGATGCCCTGACCACTATTTTTTTCATATCATAAAGGTGAGGACTAAGACGTTCATGCTAACAAAAAAGCATAAAAGCATAAAAGTGTCAGTATTCTAACTATACTGAAGTCATATGAAAATGTCCCAAAATTGCCATTATTTAATTACTGAAATATTCACTGAAAAATATTCTGCTCGTAAATAAATAATAAAAACCCAAATTTATATTTCATAACTGTAAAAACATTATTATTTATTATTATTATTATTATTTATAAATAATAACAGTGCATTTATCAACATATAAATGAGAGGATAAAAATGAATATAATAATAATAATAATAATAATAATAATAATAATAATAATAACAATAATAATAATAATAATAATAATAATAATAATAATGTTTTTACATGTATTATATGTATGAAATAAATAAAAATTATTATATATTTATA
>NW_015507479.1:58059-69732 GCF_001515645.1 Sinocyclocheilus grahami | reverse complement strand
ACACACACAGAAATGTTAGTGTTAAGTTTAAAGTACCAAATCGAATTTACTATACAGACACACACACACACACTTACTTCCGCGTTGAAGAAAAAGGTGGTTAGTGTTAAGGTTAAAGTTCCAAAATGAATATACTATACACACACACACACAGAAATATTAGTGTTAAGTTTAAAGTACCAAATCGAATTTACTATACAGACACACACACACACAGAAATATTAGTGTTAAGTTTAAAGTACCAAATCGAATTTACTATACAGACACACACACACACAGCAATTTGTTATAGTCTTGAGTTTAAAGTTCCAGAATATTTGTGTTAGTTTAAATTGTTCATTTTTGTTCTTCAATAAAGTTCTTGCATAATCTGGAAAGTGTGGATATTGTTTCACTAAATTACCACTTATTGTTACATCTAACCCCAGCCTGTGTTACTACTCACCCCAGCAGTGAGGAAGCTTATAACAACAGAACTCTTTGTATTTGACATTAACTCACATAATCTGTGATTGTGTAGTACAAGTTCAAGTGAGTTTTACTCATAGTAGACAAATGTGGCTACAATGTATCAAAGTTTGAGAGGTCTAGCATGAACAACCACTAGGTTACTATCATCCCCGGTCTCCCCTAGATATGGTCTTTACCTCACTATTTCATCTCTGTCTGATTTGAAGCAGGCAGAATGCCGTGACTGACGAAAATAACTCATGTTTACCCATTTGGTCAAATATTGTGCTGCAAAGAGTAATAGTAGTTTTAACTTGTCTATAACTTGGCAAATGACCACGGAATAAGCGGGATAGTCTAGCCTTGCTTCACGTCGTGCATTTAAAATCCTTAAATGCATGGCTAGCCGTGATTATCCCTTACATAGACCATTATCAGAATTTTAAAATCTATTCTGTAGCGGACCGGTAACCATGCAATGACCTGTGTCATGTGTTTGCTTTATATGCGGGTTATTGTAGATTCTGGGCCCTTTTCCATAGAGACCCAATCAAGGCATTTTACGGTATACAGGCATACAAAAAGAATGAAGACAACAACAAAAAAAACAGAAGGTAGCGATTCTTCAAAAAAAGGATTTGAAAATAATCATCCTGTTAAAAAAAGAAAGAAAAAAAGATCATTATGGAGAGCAGACACACACGACACATGCAGGCGTTCCTCCGATCAATCCCAATGATGAAAGCAACTAAAGAGAGAGAAAATATAGCCCTACGCGAGAATGCATCCTATCTGTTTTAGTTTACAGTTAACTAAAAGCTAGGAAACCTGGAAGCCATTTTCATTGATGTGAAAGTGCAGTGATTATGTAGCCTATAGTAGAAAATAGTGTGCAGTTTATTTCACCTGTGGCTCATATAGTTCTAGAAGCTACGGTTATTCTTGTAAGGGTCATTTTTCAATCCACATGCTTTCAACAAAACTGAGAACCAGCACTTGGAACCTCTTCTGGATGTCTGTACAATAAAGCCAATTTCATGGTAAAAGATACTGGTATCTTTTATCACTTTATGGTAAAAGTGATAAATAGTTTATGGTAGCTCATTAATGTTGCACGAGCACTGCTGGACAGACAGCTCACCAACATGTCCATATATTGATAATAGAACAACAGCAACCTGAACATTCACATATATGTAAATGTATAAAAAGAGATTAAATATGACTTAGTTTTTAGTGTACACTGAAATTAAAGGCCTATAGGAGAACTGGAATGCAATGAGAGATCCAGCCATATATTCTTCTGAGAAGAATAAAAAGAGACGTACACAAATAGGAGATGTGAGAAATATTTTATTATTATTATTAATGACAAAATATATATAATAGTTCATATATAGGGTAGAGTGGGGGAAAACGCCCACCTTGAGGTCATTTTTAAAAACAAAATATTTGTATTCAACCAACTAGTTAGAATACATTTGATGGAAAAGCAGAGGATCTGATGTTCAGAACAGAATAACTGCAGTAATTAAGTCATTGCCCCCTGGAGGCGTTTTAGCCCACAGACTATGTTTGAAAAACAAAATGTGTCATTGCTGAATACTTCTATCTACATCACTTTTGTCAACGCAGTCCATATTTATAATAAAAGAATTGGGAGGGGGTTCCCCCACTCTACCCTAAAATAATGACTGTATGCTCATATAATACAGAGAGAATTAAAAACAAATCCTATGCATTAAACATACATCGCAACAGCAAATAGATTTAGATCATTTAATCTCATCTTAATCTTAGATGACTAAAACGGTCTGCTTCTTATCGGTAGCCTACAACCGTTCTCCTTTTAAGCGTTTGGGTTGATATTTTCGCTGCACCTTATAAATAATAAATAACAGTCTTTAATATTATATTTGCAACCAATAAAACCAACACTTTATATTAAAAATAGTATAATGTAGCAGCATTTAACCTACACACTGTAAAAAAAAATCAAACTTTTGAAAAGTTCTACTAACCAATGTAAACAAGTAGCCTGAACAAACAGTTTAAATAGAAGTCAGTTGAATTTTTTATGAGAACTAAACAAAAATGCTCTAAACATGTCGTTAGCAAACGTTGTTTTGTTTATCTTACTTTGTTCAGAACATATCCAAATGTTCTCCCAACTTTTCAAACGGAGTCGTCTGAACGAACGATTTTACAATGAACAATATTGCACAAGTTCCCAGCGTGCATTGCAGCTTGATAACATTTAATGTTAATTATTATTAAAATATTATTATTGTTGAAAATGTTACTGGTTTAATGTATGCTGCTGTTACTGTTGTCACTGTCAGTTAGCTGTCATGTGGATCAGAGTTCATATTTTTACTGATTTAGCATTTGTTGATCCTCACCATGTTTGAGAAGAGTGTGCTGAGGTACTGTATATGTGCATCTCATTGCAACTTGTATGATTTATTAATACATTTGTCTATCTGCACACATGTTTGCCTTTAGTTTTAAGAGGCAAATACTACCCATAGTGTGTAAAAGGCTTTGAAAATAAACATAAGTCTAAAAGAAAGAATAACTCTGCTTTTGATTATGAGATAAAAATATTAACTTATGACATGTCATAATGTTGACATGAAAAGTCATAAATATGCCATCAAAGTATTGACATACTAAGGCATGATTATTTAAATTATGTGATGAATGTAAAATGATGAAAAAGTCATACTTGACAGTATACTATAGATAAAAAGTTGAATATAAAAAGTCAAAATATGACATAAGTCACTTGTGAGATGTTAAAATGATGATACATTAAGTAATGATGACAGAGGAATTATGAGATAAAAAGTTTAAAATGTGACAATTATGGCAAAAGGCTATAATTATGGTAATTACTAATAAAAAGCTTATATGACATTGAGTCATAATTATGAGATAAAAGTAAAAATGCAGACATAAAAATCCAAATGATGCCAAAAAAAGTAAAGATTATGGCATAAAAAGTCAAATTTAAGTCAAAATGACATGACACTCATAAACTATTTGGGAATATGCTATTGCTAATAAATGACCGTTTTCATAATAAACTGTGAGGTCTACAGACTTAAGTCTTCTATGCATTACAGTAATCTTTTGGTGTAAGGCATCAGATTGAAGCTATTGTATTCTGCAGAACATAAAGAAATGTTATTTCGAAGAACAATGAGGGTCAGACAACATTGCTTTTCATTGTATGTAAACATTTATGTTCAACAGCAGAATTAAAGTCATATATTTTAGAAACAAATCACAATTCGATCAAAATTGAGGATTAATCAATAATAAACATTCTCATTTATGGGGTGAACTGCCCCTTTAAGATTGGTAGCGTCAGAACTTCGAAAGGTTAAAAACTCTAGTAGCTTTTCATCTTAGATATGGCAACACTTGGAATCGTTCCATGTCAAAATTATCATTATTGTGGACCATACGCTTTCACACGCCTCCTACTCCACGTCACAATCTCATCTTCACAGCAAATTCCTTCAGAATCAGAGCTACGCAAGTCTTCCTGAGAGATAAACAGATGGTAAACCAAGTCAAACTCTAATTCACTTTACCTTTACCGTGGCCTGAAGTCCTTAAAAGAGGTATATTGTCATGTTCAGTGCGGCAACATTTGCTATTGTTAGGCTACTTCAGAATCTCACGTTATCATATTTAGAAAGATAATCCCCATGACCCATCTTGATGTTTCTTACGTCACACATTCATCACGGTTTTCTCTGGAGATCCTGTAAACTACAAGGTTGCAGGGTGGAGCGAATGTTGCTGCTCTTTATGAATAACACACCCAACTGACGTCTCTGCATTTAGCCTAGCTTTCTTACGGATGATCACAAGAAAATATGCAATTCAATTTAAAAATACACACAGCTACAAACCTAGTTTTCAAAAGAGGGAACCATCATAACCTTCAAAAGAATATTAGTCATCTTTTTCACAACCAAAGCTTCTAATTGAATTTAAACAAGTGAAATCATCAAATTATTCTGAAAATGTAAATGCACAATATCTTGATAAATAATGACGTTTGATGTAAAGACATTATGAATTCAGATAAACAAGTCTGGTTAGCTAGAGTTATGTCCTTGTATGTAAAGAATTGCATTTTTTCAGTGAAGTGTTCATAAAAAAATCACACCTAGGCCATTTTCTGTAAAGCATAGAAGTGTTTAAAGAAAAAGCATATCTTTTCTAAAACACATTCAAAATGACGTGACTTTGCTTGATAATTTATGGTCTGAATGAACACCTCTCTATAAGTCAATGAATAAAAGTTGATGATCTCTTTATATTAAACATACACACAGCTACAAACCTAGTTTTCAAAAGAGGGAACCATCATAACCTTCAAAAGAATATTAGTCATCTTTTTCACAACCAAAGCTTCTAATTGAATTTAAACAAGTGAAATCATCAAATTATTCTGAAAATGTAAATGCACAATATCTTGATAAATAATGACGTTTGATGTAAAGACATTATGAATTCAGATAAACAAGTCTGGTTAGCTAGAGTTATGTCCTTGTATGTAAAGAATTGCATTTTTTCAGTGAAGTGTTCATAAAAAAATCACACCTAGGCCATTTTCTGTAAAGCATAGAAGTGTTTAAAGAAAAAGCATATCTTTTCTAAAACACATTCAAAATGACGTGACTTTGCTTGATAATCTATGGTCTGAATGAACACCTCTCTATAAGTCAATGAATAAAAGTTGATGATCTCTTTATATTAAACAAATTAAATTTATTTATTATAAATACTCTATCAATTAAACCCTTTACTGATATTTCATTATGGGAGCTTGTGGACAGTCATATTCAAGTACTTTACTAGAAGATCATAAGCTGCAAGATAATATGAAAATATGAAAATAAATAGCTTTTGAATTTTCTGATAAATGATGCCTTAGCTTCTTGAAACACATACTTTCACAAATATATCAATTAAAACCAACAAACAAAGTGTAAATTAGAATACAAACTTGTTTACATATCACAGTGAAACTTTATTTGTTCTTGAAACATTTGACATTATTATAGAAAATTATATAAAAATGGTTTGCTCTGGAATCGTTCACTTTTATTATAACACAGACCTGGCTGAAATGCTACTGTGATGAAACGTGTCAATGATAACACTTTATGGAAGGCAGAAGGGGTCAAAAGTTTTTAAAAGGAACGTGCGAAAATTGATTGCGTCATCATGCACTGTTTGTCCGCATTAACGCTACAACATGCACAACAACCAATGAAATTGCTGTATTTGAGATTATATTTGCATATATTCCACAATGATATACAAACATCAGACATGATGTTTTTTCCATGAACATGATGTTTTTACACTGGTATGCATGTATGCAAACATCAGACATTATAACACGGCCAGAATGTGTGTGTCTACACATGCAAAAGAAACACATTCAAAATTACCATTTAAATGCGGACAAACAGTTGCACGTTCAAATTCCACAGAAAACTTCCACGCGTTCCGTTTAAATACGTTTGGCCCCGTCCACCTTCCATAACGCTTGCATGTGACAAGCATACACTTCAAGTCACATAAAACAGCACAAAAATGTACAGTAGTTCAACACAGCGACGTGGATGCGATAAGGCAGCAGCGGCACAATCAGAAAATGCACTAAATTACATTAAAATTACAATCAATGGTGCGTTCAAGTCCTCCTGGGGAGTTCGTATTTATGAGCTGGGAATCGTAATTAGGATGTCAGGTGCATTCAAATCACTTGGCAAGATGGTGATGTACCTTTTCTATGAAAAACAACTCTATTTCTACAAAATGATGAATAAAGAATGTGCATTACTTGTGTTTTTGCTTATTCAATTCCCAAGTGCTGTAAGCTAAATTGTTACATATTATATCATAAATGAACAATACTATTGTATTTTGTTCATGCAACTTGACTAGTTTTAGTGTACAAATAAAAAATAAATGAATTTATTTCAACAAATTTATCATCAAAACAGATATTGCATCTGTTGCGTCCGCCATGTCGGAAACGCAAGGCTTAAAATAATCCTGCTTAAAAAATATTGTTAACCAAATCTTACACTAAACTTAAATAGAAAAAAAAACTACTTAAACTTATTTAATTTCAACTAGCTGCCAAGGCAATATTTTTAATGTAATGTTTATATATCAACGAGACTAAAATAATACTGTTTCCCACTCTTTGTGGTTGCGTTCATGTGTGTTAAACTCATAAATACAATCTTTCTGACTTGAACACACCATTATTCAATGAACATTTTCCTCCTCCTCCTCCAGAAACTTGGAATAAAAGCTCAAACTCATTGAAGCACAGTCTGCAAAAAATCTTTAGTTTTCAAAGATTTCCTCAGTGTCAGGGAAAAGACAACCGTTTGCTCTCTCACGCCGTGACAAACACCAATCGGGCAGAATACACCAGATCCGCCAGGTAGATCAGGAAGTTGAGAGCGGTGAGAACAGCCACGGCCACCAGTTTATCCCACCAACACAAACCGTGACCGTATTGGCAGAAGTCCGGTCGTCTTGAGGTCCCCGAATGACGGCTGTCGAACTTGAAGATTGGCCAAATGATGGTGGCGGTGAGGTACATGGCGACTGCTAGCAGGGCGTAGGCGGAAAGGAAGCGTGCGAACGGGAACGGCAGGAACCCGGTGCATTCCCCGACGCACATGACCACGATGGCCGCCGAAATCACGAAGCAGATGCAGTAGACGGCCATGCACCACTTCAGAGCCGGGTGACTGTCGTAAGAGACGGGGTTGCTGACGAACGCGAATATGACGCTGGCCACAAAGGTCTCGCAAACCTTAAGCAGGCCTGGAACCGTGGCCATGTACCCGGCGACTTCGCCCGGTTGCGCTCGCGTCAGACTCACTTCGACGAAATACGCCACGGTGGCCAGGCAGGAGAAGACAGAGGCGGCGATCCGGTGGTCTCGCACCTCGTCGCGCCTCGTTTCGCCCTTCAGGAAGTAGAGCGGGAAGATGATGGACGCTGACAGGCAAAAAAGCGAAGCGTAGCAGGCGAAAGTAATAGGGAAGTTGTTCCAGGACACAGGGGCACGAGACTGGAGACCCATGAGCTCCACCACCAAAACCAGCAGGGTCCCGGCGAAGCTGAAAGCCCAGCAGAAGATGCTCCAATCGTACATGCCGCCGCTGACCGCCCCTCCGTGGGCCGCCACACTAAACGCCACACACGTGAATACTAGAGCGGCCAAACGCACCCACGTGAGGCGGGAGGACTTCAAGATCACCAGAGGCATGATTGGAGAGGTTTTTGGATGTCAAAGGTGTGCAATGTGTGTCCTTCTGGTGACTCTGCAAGGACAAAAAGAGAGGCAGATGGACCATCTGTATCAACAAAGCATGCCACTGGCTGAGAGATTTGACAATTTCCCCTCTACCAGAACTCTCAAATCTGATTCACAACACAGCAAACGGCTGTTTAAATGCAGGGTTCGGGTTTATTCTGCCTAAGATCTTCTTTTTAAAGCAGAGTAAAGATGGGGTTGGGTTTGGAATGACGATGGTTTTTTTTGTTTCGTTTTTGGGGTGTACTGTTTCTTTAAGAGCTAAGCTCTAGAGTTAGACTATAGAGGTCGGGAATTCACACAATATGTCCCAATTTAAGCTACTTTGTGACTAGCACGAGGTAACACCCTTATCAGCAGAAGTGACTCGACTGCGGGTCACGTCCTCCACATTAGCCACTACCTATTTTTGACACAAGCGGAGCCAGCAAACAAAAAGATAATCTCTACTAGATTTTTTTTTTTTTAAGCCGTTGGGGCAGACTTAAACTATAAATTACGCCTCTGGTGTTTTATTTGATTGCACAGCCTATATACTGGGCTAAACTTTAACCTCAGCATGTCTTTCCTCCATCTTTCTAGCAGCTAACGGATGTGGTGGAGGGTGTGGTTGCTGTGTTTTATGGGTCGGATGAGGTTGCGATGAACGCAATGGTGAGCGTGCGGTTGGTTCGGAGAACTCTGAACTGAACGCGTTTATCAGAATTCTAGAACTTTTGAATGCGCTTAGAAGATGCCAGATGTTTCGAAACGCGCGCACAACATATAAATCTCATGCAAAAGCGTATTTATGTAAATGAGGCGCATTCCTCAGAAGCGTCTACAACAACAAAACAATACAAACATAAGACCAATGCAAACACAGACTAACCCGAGAGAAAAGAGGAAAACAAATGATACAGACATACCTTGTGCAGACTTTTTCCGCTTTGTTTCAGTTTGTATCACAAATGAGAACCGAGTCGCTGGCCAGATGTTCTCTTCCTTAACGGGACTGGCTTCAGGGCTCCACGCCCATTTCCTCCGAATTAGGTAACGTTACAGCCTTTCTCTCACCATTCGACCTCTCCATGCAGTCTGGGGAAGGGCATCTGCGTGCTAAAGTTAGAGGTTGGAATTTAGCATTCCATTAGCACATTGTCTCAAAATGTTCTTTACAGACAGAAAAAGAGAATGCAATTCTTACCAAAGCTTATTTTTGTACAGTTCTGTAGATGCTTTGTTTTTGAGTGGAACTCACTAACTCGCTGTAACTGCGTTTTTAGTTTAGTAAGCAAGGGTATGGAGCAAAACGAGTACAATAATGTCATAAATAATGAGGGGAAAAGTTAAATTGGACAACTGAGTGGTAGAGTAGCCTAATAACCTAATGTTCGTTGTTGTCAGTCAGTGATTTTACAGATTTTAAACCTGGTAGCGTCTCTAAATCTGACGAATCATGTGGTAAACTAGAGACTGTAGAGATGTTACTGTGTCAGACTCTGCATAAGGGCTCCTGACGCGTGTGAGCAGCGCTCGCTGGTGGTCTAGTGGTTAGGGTTCGGTGCTCTCATCACCGCGGCCCGAGTTCGAGTCCCGGTCAGGGAACATATCCTTTTCACTGTTAATACAACAAGAATTGATTTTTTTTGTATCTTCTGAGTCACGGGTTACTGGATGTTTACATGAGATTGAAGTATTTTGTTATTATTTTTTAATTGTGATAATTACGAACACAGAACCCAAATGTCACTGTTTTAAATGAAAAAATGCAAACAGGCACGTTTTTTTTTCCTTTTTAACAAACGTAATTAAACCGTGTACAAAATTAGTACAAGTATATACATCTCAGAACAGGTGCTACCAAAAAAAGCACATAAATAATATTTATATATATATATATATCCCTTGTTTTGTATTGTGCCGAGGTAGTAAAATTACAATTTACAAGTGAAATATGGGTCAAAATTATCCATTTTTCTTTTATGTAAAAAAAGTCATTAGGATATTAAGTAAAGATCATGTTCCATGGAGATATTTTGTACATTTCCTACCCTAAATATAGCAAAACTTAATTTTTGATTAGTAATATGCATTGCTAAGGACTTCATTTGGACAACTTTAAAGATGATTTTCTCATTTATTTATTTTGCACCCTCAGATCCCAGATTTTCAAATAGTTGTATTTTTTTTTTCCATTAAAAAAAAATACCCTTATGACTGGTTTTGTGGTCCAGGGTCACATATATACAAATGTTTAAATAAATGTATGCATATATATACACACATTTATTTTATTTCAAGAACCATTTTTCATCTATAATAACCCAGAGTCAAAGCAGATCCTTATTTTAGTTGATACAGTGTTCAAAAGATGCTTTGGCTTTTGTTTGTTTTCACACATAAATGTGATACTTTACAAACAAATGTATGATAACATAAATAATACTATTGTAATCAAAATTGGGGGGAAAAAAGTAAATTGTCTCTCCAGTAAATGTGATTTTTGTGCGTGCAGTACCGAAACCCAACCGATAGAGGACGAGCGTGAGTCTGTGTACACTGGGATAACAGTGCGCTTAAAGACCTCCAGATCACACACTTGATTATTCGAGGTTAAACATTAAGAGCTATTTTTGACTTTTGAATGATTTTTTTAATGCCCAATCAAAGACAAACATAAGAATTATAATCGACCAGAGAAATTGATGGTAGTGGGTTCTTACCCAAAAATGTAAACATTTGGGAATTGCCAAGTATAATAAAAAGATTATCAGTATATCGAATACGGGAATTAGAGTTATAACAAAAGCAAATGAGATCACACGTGTTAATATTATACATTATATAATATATGTTATGTTCTTTTAGCAAAGCTCCAAAATCACATTTCCTGGAACATTCTTAACAATATGCTGATTTTTTGGAAACAGTTTTTGCGGCTTAATATTTTTTGGGAAACTGTGATATTTTTTTCAAGATTCTTTGATGAATAAAAAGTTAAAAAAGAACAGCATTCAGTCAAAATAGAAATATATTTTTTAACAATATAAGTCTTTACCATTGCTTTTTATTAATTGAACACATCTTTGCTGAAAAAACATACATTTCTTTCAAAAAAGACCCCAAACATTTGAATGGTATATTATTAAAACATTTTTTTTAAATAAATGCAGTTCTTTTTTTTTACATTTTATTCATCAAAGAATCCTGAAAAAAAGTATCACAGGTTTAAAAAAATATAAAGCAGCAGAACAGTTTCCAGCACTGATCATAAATCAGCATATTAGAATGATTTCTGAAGATCATGTGACACTGAAGTAATGAATAACTGGATTAAATTCAGCTTTGATCACAGAAATTTATTGTGTTTTAAAGTATATTAAAGTAGTAAACCTTTATTTTAATTTGAAATAATATTTCATAATATTACAATTTTTGTTTTGTATTGTTGATCAAATAAATCTTTGAAAAACATTACAAATCTCTGTGTGTGTGTGTATATATGTGAAATGCTATATTGATTTGTAGTGTAATGTGTTCTTGTGTAACTGATTTCAGATCGCTGGAGAACCCGCCGCCGCCGCACACGCCTCGCTCTCAGCGCAGGTGACGCAGCGCAGCTCTCTCTATGGTTTGTCTCTGTTCGTCGTCTCACTCTCTGCTGTGCGTCTGCAGGCTGCTGGACGCTCCGGCTCTGGACGAGGACGTGATCGACTCGCAGAACTGGCAGGAGACGGAGGAGCCGCATGTACTGACCTCACTCTCCTCACGAGAGATTGACCGGCAGGCCGTCATCTATGGTACACACACACACCCACACAAACACACAAACACACACACACACTCACTCACTCACTCACTCACT
>NW_015507479.1:48834-54964 GCF_001515645.1 Sinocyclocheilus grahami | reverse complement strand
ACACACACTCTCACTCACACACACACACTCTCACTCTCACACACACAGGCACACACACACACAGGCACACACACACACACACACACAGTCACACTCCAGACATCAAGACCCCCTTCTGCCCAATCCTGCGCCTCGACTCCGCCCTCGTCCGCTCGGTCGCCACAGGTCAGACTTCAAACGCCATGCATCTCTACAAATCTATCCTTTATTTGGCCAGGAATTATCCCATTGAGAGATACATCTCTTCTAGCAGGGAGTCCTGGCCAAAACGGCAGCACACTCAAACAGATTACACACACACATAAAACAAGAAATATAATAAAATCGTATCCAACATCATTTATAAAGAATGACATTAAACATTCACATGTTTCTTCCAGGTAGAAAAGCTTTCTAAAAATATTTAGAGATGGAAGTGCTTCTAATATGATAACACTCTGCATTTCTTTCCATAACCGAGGACCGTAGGAGGAAAAGGCCATACTCTAGGAACAGTCAAATGTAATTTAGAAGAATTTCTAGTCCTATAATTACAAGTATAATGTGTGACCCTGGACCACAAAACCAGTCATTTTTTCGAAATTGAGATGTATGCATCATCTGAAATCTGAATAAATAAGCTCTCCATTGATGTATGGTTTGTTAGGATCGGACAATATTTGGCCGAGATACAACTATTTGAAAATCTGGAATCTGAGGGTGCAAAAAAATCTAAATATTGAGAAAATCATCTTTAAAGTTGTCCAAATGAAGTTCTTAGCAATGCATATTACTAATCAAACATTACATTTTGATATATTTACAGTAGGAGATTTACATAATATCCTAATGATTTTTGGCATAAAAGAAAAATCTATAATTGTGACCCATACAATGTATTGTTGGCTATTGCTACTAATATACCCCAGCGACTTAACACTGCTTTTGTGCTGCAGGGTTACAAATGATAAGAGATTACAAATGTAAATAATGCCTTTGCAATAAATAGTAGCACATGCATTTTTCTCCTTTGGTACAAGAAGGCCCAACCAATTTGTGCAATGATGCATTCATCACAAATCGTATTGCAGCATGATATATACAATACAGCATCTTTAGCAAGGATACGTTTACATGCATATAAACCACATCACCATAGTCCAACACTGAGAGGAAGCAGCTTCAGATAATTCTCTTTTTTTGCTTCAAAAGGAAAGCATTTCTTTATACGAAAGAGAAACCCCAATTTAGGTCGGAGCTTTTTAAAATGATTTTCAATATGATACATATATGTTTATACATATAAGTTTATTAAGCATACATTAACCCTGTGGGCTTATATTTTGACATTTTAAAAATCGTAGCTTCATCAGTATGAGATGACACTTAGTGACTTTTGTTGCATGTTGCAGGAAATGAATGTGAAATACTAAAAAATACAACTCAGAGAATCAAACTACAAATCAGCCACTGTGCAGAAAAAAGTGCTGCACAGTCCCCCCCCACACACACACACATGCACACACACACAATGTTTGATTGTAATCATAATGCAAAACCTGATATTTATCTAACCAAAAATATCTAAACCTTGACATAAAGTAGTCTTTTAGAATGTCTAAAAATATATCTAAAAGCAAAACCTAATAAAATGAAGTAAGTATGTCTAAAAACACAATGGGAATCCATTTAATTAAATAAAAATATATTCATTCTTGTGGGGAAAATAGCTCATTAAAACTGTATAAATATTGCATAATATCTTAAAATCCCCTCAAAATTCTAAATAATAATCAAAAAATATTATTGAACAAAAATGTATTAAATTGATTTTCCTGAAAAAAAGGAAGTTACATTTTAAGGCTTCGGTCACTTTTGACCGCGAAGGAGCCGAGTGTGACTCCCAAACGAAGAGGACCAGAGGGTTAAAGCATTTTCAGTTTGTGTATGCTTGTCCGTGGCAGACTGTGTAGAGCTGACGTGTAGATTTGAACTTGGTTTGGTCTTCATGCTGAAGTGATCGTGCAAATTCATTTCTTTATTTTGACTGATAATCAGTGTGCCGCCCCGTATCAGCATGCCAGATAAGCTCACTTATGAATCGTGCGGTTGGTTGGTATGCCAAGATGGATCTTCCCACAGCTCACTATACTTCACGTTCGGATATCACAGCCGTTAATAAAGCTCCCCGTAACCAAAGATATATTCGCGTGTTTGGACAAACTACTGCGCCTTTGATTGTGTCTGTGAGCTTTCGCATTTTCATTTTGTTGGATTTTCCTGGATGTTCCTGTGGTAAAACTCTCTTAAGGTGTGTGTGTGTGTGTGTGTGTGTGTGTGTGTGTGAGAGGGGCTTCCTCCGCAGGACTGTTGTGTTTGTACTCTCCGAGTTGATCATATAAAAAGAAACAGATGGAGCAAATATGGAAGTATAATGTGTGACCCTGGACCACAAAACCAGTCATTTTTTCGAAATTGAGATGTATGCATCATCTGAAATCTGAATAAATAAGCTCTCCATTGATGTATGGTTTGTTAGGATCGGACAATATTTGGCCGAGATACAACTATTTGAAAATCTGGAATCTGAGGGTGCAAAAAAATCTAAATATTGAGAAAATCATCTTTAAAGTTGTCCAAATGAAGTTCTTAGAAATGCATATTACTAATCAAAACTGAAAATTGTATATATTTACAGTAGGTAATTGACAAAATATCTTCACTGAACATGATCTTTACTTAATATCCTAATGATTTTTGGCATAAAAGAGAAATGTATAATTGTGACCCATACAATGTATTGTTGGCTATTGCTACAAATATCCCCCAGCGACTTAACACTGCTTCTGTGCTGCAGGGACACATATGATAAGACATTACAAATGTAAATAATGCCTTTGCAATAAATAGTAGCACATGCATTTTTCTCCTTTGGTACAAGAAGGACCAACCAATTTGTGCAATGATGCATTCATCACAAATCGTATTGCAGCATGATATATACAATACAACGTCTTTAGCAAGGATACGTTTGCATGCATATAAACCACATCACCATAGTCCAACACTGAGAGGAAGCAGCTTCAGATAATTCTCTTTTTTTGCTTCAAAAGGAAAGCATTTCTTTATACGAAAGAGAAACCCCAATTTAGGTCGGAGCTTTTTAAAATGATTTTCAATATGATACATATATGTTTATACATATAAGTTTATTAAGCATACATTAACCCTGTGGGCTTATATTTTGACATTTTAAAAATCGTAGCTTCATCAGTATGAGATGACACTTAGTGACTTTTGTTGCATGTTGCAGGAAATGAATGTGAAATACTAAAAAATACAACTCAGAGAATCAAACTACAAATCAGCCACTGTGCAGAAAAAAGTGCTGCACAGTCCCCCCCCACACACACACACATGCACACACACACAATGTTTGATTGTAATCATAATGCAAAACCTGATATTTATCTAACCAAAAATATCTAAACCTTGACATAAAGTAGTCTTTTAGAATGTCTAAAAATATATCTAAAAGCAAAACCTAATAAAATGAAGTAAGTATGTCTAAAAACACAATGGGAATCCATTTAATTAAATAAAAATATATTCATTCTTGTGGGGAAAATAGCTCATTAAAACTGTATAAATATTGCATAATATCTTAAAATCCCCTCAAAATTCTAAATAATAATCAAAAAATATTATTGAACAAAAATGTATTAAATTGATTTTCCTGAAAAAAAGGAAGTTACATTTTAAGGCTTCGGTCACTTTTGACCGCGAAGGAGCCGAGTGTGACTCCCAAACGAAGAGGACCAGAGGGTTAAATAAAAAGGCTGGTTGGACGAGATTCGGTGTTGCTTTCAAATATTAAATCAACTTATGTTCGTCTTGCAGACAATAAAGCGCTGTATGTGATCAGCACTTCAGAGAGTCAGATCTATGAGCTGGTGGCCGGGACATCCTCGGAGAAGAACACGTGAGTCTGTGCTCAATCCTCATGGGCTGCATGCATTTGAAAGTCTAGTAGCTCCCTTTCAATCGAAGTTTCCTCGCAGTTGGAAAGACCTGCTGGAAAAGTCAATCGCAGCAGTCACTCAAGCAGCGGGATCGAGCAAACGTGGATCACCAGCGCCGTACGTCACACCATCAGCTCATAAACACTGAAAACTACAGCCATATGCTCACTGCATCTGATGAAGTCATGTCTGCTCTGTTTCAGGTCGTCTGATGCACGCTCATCTGCCAATGCATTAGGTAAGAGATGAGGATTTTATAACAGCCAGCACCAAAAACTGGCGGTATATACACTACTGTTGGGCAGCACGACTGTTTTCAGCATTGATGATAATCAGAAATGTGTCTCGAGCAGCAGATCAGCATATTATACTGATTTCTGAAGATCATGTGACACTGAAGACTGGAGGAATGATGCTGAAAATACAGTGCTGCATCACAGAAATAAATTACATTTGACTATATATTACAATACAAGACAGTTATTTGAAATTGAAATAATATTTCACTGATTTAACTGCACGTTTAATCAGATGAATGCAGCCTTGGTGAAGACCCAACCCCAAACTTTTGAATGAAGTGCAATTTAATGACAGCAAATGAAATGTAGGCAAAATTGCTGTTGTTAGGTACGTCGCGAAGCAGAAAAAGGGGAAACCCCCTTAGCTGTTATAAATTCGAGACTTTAGTCTTTGCAACTTCAGGGATCTTATCTATGCACAATCAGCTTGTAACACTCCAAAGAGAAAGCAAAACTTGAAATCGCATCATATGACCCCTTTAAATATCTTGTTTACTTTACTAAGTTTTAGTTTTTCTTGTTTTCTCAGTGGAAACCCTCCGTCAGCTGCTCTTCAGAGACCTGGAGGACGGGTGGAGTCAAGATTCAGATGACACACCCACAAACAAGACGGCCAATGAAAGGAGCCCCTTCACAGACAGACCTGACCCCGCCCCCAGCGAGAGCCCCGGTCAGTGGGGGGAGGAGCCTGCCGAAGCTCCGCCCCTGGAGGTGCTGCATTCACCTGTTCAGGTGGTGAGGAAAGGTAAACGCTCGATGATCAGCAGCTTCACGATCATAGTTCTGGAGCAACATATAGTGATTAGAGTCACGTCATCACCCAGTGTTTCTATTTACATTTATTTCAGCTTCATTTTGATTAATGAAAATGATTTCACTGTGGCCTTTGTACACAGAGTCTGAAATTCTCGTCCGAAATTTTCGCACGTTAAAAAATAAATACGACCTCACGTTGTGCCAATCACGCTTACACACTGCCTCCGAAAATTTCGTCCATCATAAAACAATTCGGATCAGGTTCGATTTTCCGTAACAAGCATTTTGATAGGAAACGATGACGAATACGGAAAAAAAACGCATATGAACATTTATAAAATGGACAGTTCCGGTTCTTGATTCTGATTGGCTGAGCCACGTTCGAAGCTGTTGTAAATTACTCTACAAACACACACCTTTGTTTACTTCTGTGTGTTGCTCGACAACCACTTTGTTGTAACACAACTGTTTCTGAGGAACTACATTGTTTGGTGGAAGAATACTGTTTTTATTAATATCATTACACTTTATTTGCTCTGTTTTATTTCGTGAAACCGTACCACGTATATGGAATAACCGTTTTATAAAAGCAATAAGCCCCGTGAAGCCGTGGTTTACAGTGAATTTATAACAGCTATCATACCTAACAACGCCCCTTAGCTGTTATAAATTCACGGCTTCACGGGGCTTATTGCTTTATTCGGACTCAGTGTGCAATGACCTTAAGTTTCACTGTATTTTCAGAGAATTGAAGCGTTTGTGTGTCTCTTCCCCTCTGTCTCTGTCTGTCTCTCTGCATGTGCTCAGAGCTCACTGTGATGAAGCTTATGTGATTTAACACACTTCTCTCATCTCTCTCTCTCTCTCTGCTACTTCTCCACACACACACACACTCTCGCTGTCTCTCACACACACACACACACACACACACACACACATATTCGCTGTCTCTCACGCGCACACACACTCTTGCTGTCTCTCACACACACACACACACTCTCGCTGTCTCTCACACACACACATACACACACACAGACACACTCTCGCTGTCTCACACACACACACACACACACT
>NW_015507479.1:47835-48648 GCF_001515645.1 Sinocyclocheilus grahami | reverse complement strand
CTGTGAACAATTGTGGCTGGTCTCAAACGTCATGGCTTGTTTTCAGTCTCGGCCGACTGTGAAATATAATCCGGGGTGAGATTTGGTTTCAGTTTTGGAAACCGGTCCTGAACGATCTGGATGCAGTCCGTCTCTCTTTCTGTTTTTCTTCTCGTGAACCTCAACGATTCCTCGTTCAGCACGTTTCCTTTTGTAATCAATAACGTGACTGAACATGGAGAAATATTATATAAAACTACCGTCAGCTGTGATTTTTATGATCAAATTATAATTTGTTTTTAATAAATGTATTTGTTTTGTTAGTTTTTACTTGTAGTCAGTATGTTTGTATATATTACATGTAATATATTAATTGTATTTACATTTTATATTTAATATATTGTGAAAAAAAATCATGAGATGTTGCATCAGATCTTTCTACATTAAAACTATTTTTTTCTGTGTTCGTTTGCCAAGTAATTGACATTGCTGCAGCTTTCATTTTACATTTTATATATTTTTATTTTTTATTTCATTATATTCTTTTGTTTTATATTTTCATTTTAGTCATTTAGTGTCCTATTTGTCTGTTTTTCGATTTTTTTGTTTTTGTTTAATAATTCTATTTATGCTTTTATTATTTTCATAATCGGTTTTAGTTTTAGTACTTAAACATAAATTATTTTACTTGCCGAGTCAGCATTTCTAATTTTAATTTACTTTGTTTTCATCTAATATTTAGATCTTATTTTATTGTTTATTTTATTTTATTTTAAAACACACACACACACTCACACACACACACTCACTCACTCACTCACTCACTCACTCACT
>NW_015507479.1:45923-46614 GCF_001515645.1 Sinocyclocheilus grahami | reverse complement strand
ACACACACAGACAGACACACACACACACACACAGAGACAGACACACACACACACACACACACACACAGAGACAGAAACACACACCACAACATTACTGTACAGACATGTCCACACATGTCCAGGTCAGATTTGACCCAAAAGCTAAAGAAAGATATAAGAAAATACAATATACTATATGTGACCCTGGACCACAAAACCAGCCTTAAAGGGTTAGTTCACCCAAAAATGAAAATTAGCCCACAAATGACTCACCCTCAAGTCATCCTAGGTGTATAGGACTTTCTTCTTTCAGACGAATCCAGTCGGAGTTATATAAAAAAATCGTCTTTGATTGATCTTTCAAGCTCTATCATTGCACTCAGCGGGGGTTGCATTGCTTCTGTCCAAAAGACGTGAAATAAAAAGCACCTTTCCATAAATAAAAGTGACTCACATGGCTCCGGATGCATCGGGGGTGAGTAAAATGCAGCCTAATTTTCATTTTGGGGTGAACTAACCCTTTAAGTGTCATTTTTTCAAAATTTTAATTTATACATCATCTGAAAGCTGAATAAATAATAGGACAATATTTGGCCGAGATACAACTATTTGAAAATCTGGAATCTGAGTGTGCAAAAAAATCTAAATATTGAGAAAATCATCTTTAAAGTTGTTCAAATGAAGTTCTTAGCAATGCATATTACTAATCAAA
>NW_015507479.1:36800-42330 GCF_001515645.1 Sinocyclocheilus grahami | reverse complement strand
CACACACACACACACACACACAGAGACAGAAACACACACACACACCACAACATTACTGTACAGACATGTCCAGGTCAGATTTGACCCAAAAGCTAAAGAAAGATATAAGAAAATATAATATACTATATGTGACCCTGGACCACAAAACCAGCCTTAAAGGGTTAGTGCACCCAAAAATGAAAATTAGGCTGCGTTTTACTCACCCCCGAAGCATCCTAGGTGTTTATGACTTTCTTCTTTCAGACGAATCCAGTCGGAGTTATATTAAAAATTGTCTTTGATCTTTCAAGCTCTATCATTGCACTCAGCGGGTGTTGCATTGCTTCTGTCCAAAAGACGTGAAATAAAAAGCACCTTTCCATAAATAAAAGTGACTCACATGGCTCCGGATGCATCGGGGGTGAGTAAAATGCAGCCTAATTTTCATTTTGGGGTGAACTAACCCTTTAAGTGTCATTTTTTCAAAATTTTAATTTATACATCATCTGAAAGCTGAATAAATAATAGGACAATATTTGGCCGAGATACAACTATTTGAAAATCTGGAATCTGAGGGTGCAAAAAAATCTAAATATTGAGAAAATCATCTTTAAAGTTGTTCAAATGAAGTTCTTAGCAATGCATATTACTAATCAATAATTAAGTTGATATATTTACGGTAGGAAATTGACAAAATATCTTCATGGAACATGATCTTTACTTAATATCCTAATGATTTTTGGCATAAAAGAGAAATGTATAATTGTGATCCATACAATGTATTGTTGGCTATTGCTACAAATATCCCCCAGCGACTTAACACTGCTTTTGTGCTCCAGGCTCACATATATAATGTATTGCACTAAGAAATTAAAGCCTCTTTATTTTTTTATTTTTTTTACTTATTTATTTACTTTTTTTAAATGTTAACATTATTTTGACAATAAAGCATGTGTCCATTCATGCACAAAAATAGAATGCAATAAATTGTCAAAAGGACTTTTCTTTTCTGATTTAATATAAAAAAATAAATAATCCCCCAGCGACTTAACACTGCTTTTGTGCTCCAGGGTCACTAATATAATGTATTGCACTAAGAAATTAAAGCCTCTTTATTTTTTAATTTTTTTTACTTATTTATTTACTTTTTTTAAATGTTAACATTATTTTGACAATAAAGCATGTGTCCATTCATGCACAAAAATAGAATGCAATAAATTGTCAAAAGGACTTTTCTTTTCTGATTTAATATAAAAAAATAAATAAATGTATCAGTGTTTCTTCTCGCCTGTTCTTTTATGACATTGATGCAAGTTTTTTTATATTGTAAATGTGCTATAAAAAGTGTTAATACACTACTACAGTATTATTTGTTGTACAGCTTATAATTTATGCTGGTTTAATAAAAACAAATAAATGATCAGTGCAAACAAGAGGTCTGTGATGTGTATATAATCATAATGATTATTATTATTATTAAGTTTTTCTATGATTGTTCTGTCGTTGCTGTTTTTTTTTTCCCCCTTTCTGTTCTCTTTCTGTGGCTAAATTGTGACCTGTACATATTTTCTGTGAGATTCACCAGTTAAGATGTAGTTGTAAACAGTAAATCTTAATGTGTTTCTTCTGATCTGATGCTGTAGGACATTGAAGCCGATCACTACAAACTCCTAAAGAAATTAAGAAAACCTCTTCCAGTGGATAAAATGTCAAGCGATCTCGTCTACAAGCCTCCCACAGCGGTCCGAATGCCGTCGCTGGACCGCGGAGCCGGAGACGGTGAGGAAACCCCCTCAAAGTCTTGCGTTTAACACACTTTAGCTTGTTTAAATCCATTTTACAGAGCAGATAAATTGTATGAAGTCTGCCGATTCCATGTAGTAGTTAATATTTTTAACTCAATTGTGTTGTTCGTTCAGGTAAACCAGCTCAGCCAGAAATCCAGTCCACTGGTTTCTGACTGTTTACACTGGACCTATTGGAGGACTTTCATCTCGCGCAAACACACGCTCTGCACTCCATGATGTAGCCCCTTCCCAGCATGCCTTGCGCCCGGAAGCGCCATCCAGGCTAAATTATGTGTCGATCAGAAATTCGTGACTTGGGACGGACGACCCTTCGGCCAGCGCTGAGAAAGAAAGGAGGAAAAAGAAAGTAGTTGCGCATTCGAGAGAGAAAGTTAAGTGTTGTTGACGAAGAACGTAATTGCGATGCGTGAAGAACGGGAAGTGAAAAACGCAAGCGGAACGTGAGCTAGCGCGGCTGAAGACATGACTCTGTCCCGCGAAGGAAACCCAGCACTTTACGTCTGTTTTTCCTCCATTCAGCTCGTCGGGAAACTCGCAAATACAAACAGGCGACGTTTCGGCCGTGCAAATCGTGAGCCGCATCCGTTAACGGATTGACAAATTCAGGTTCTTTTACGCCGTGGAAATAAACACATAAGGATGTCTCACGAATATCATTGTTCGTCCATTAATATCGTAACTTGTATTTCATTGCGTAACACTATGCGAAAAACAAAATGGAAGGAAAACGAAAAAAGGTGAAGATTTGTGCTCAATTATCGAATGAAAGTTTGTTCGGTTTCTACGCACAGTCGGACACTATCGCGCAGCTCGCAACTGGACTCCTGTTTATACATCGTACAGAAACAAAAAAAGGGGCGTGTCTATGAATTCTGACGTCATGTCATGTGACCTGCAAGCCGACACATTTGTATTACGTGTGAATACTGTGAACTTTTTGTCGCTCGCCGTTTGCGGTCGTTCATTCGTAGCTCGACGGGTGCTTGAAACACAAACGAAGGGATCGGGAACTCTTAATAATAAAAAAAACTACGCAACTATTACGTTTGAAACACAAGCGTCTTTATAAGTACTCGTACACCTAACCTGCCAAAGGAGGATTGTTACCTCGCCTCCTTTTTAAGTTTGTTTTGTTTCTTATTTTGTATTTTAGTAATTGTTTTCTGCGAGTTTGTGTTTTGTTTCTTGCCTCATTCCTCCATCTTCAGCACTCATTCATACTCGTGCGAACTACTGTACGTAAATGTTTGTTTTTATTTTCATTGGCATTCACTCGTGTAATATAGTTGACGACGGCCTGTTTTATATGTTCATTGTGAAGCCCTAGTCGTATATTGGGGTTAGCACTAATGATATATAGTGCACTTTTTTTTTTTTGCATTTCATAAGCATTTTTTTATTGAAACTTGAGCACAGGAATGCAGCTTTTATTGAATTTGCTTGATTTTCAAGATAGTTTTGGTGTACGGATTATATTATATTGTCACTGTGTACAATGCAAGAAGATTCAGTGTTTGAATCTCAAATACAAAAAAAGCCATAACAAATGTAATTAAGAACAAGGCATCAGATTAGATAAACCACACAGTAATATTTTTATTTGCACTGCACTTTTTAATAATACACATTATTTCAAAGCAGCTTTAGCGGTTTTGGATGGTTTACGTGTGACCTTAATGTAAACAATCAGGCTATAAGATTTGCTATATTGTAAATAATTACAAAGTATAAATTATGTAAATAAAATGTGTAACTGCAAGTCATTTACTGTATTTTTAGTTTTCCAAAATCTTTCAATATATAACAGTCGACAGAGGCCAAATAAGAGTCTAGCTTAGTCTATATATAGGCATATATATATATATATATATATATATATATATATATATGTACTTACATTGTACTTAAAGTATAAATTATATGAACATAAACAAATACACAAGTACCAAAAAAAATCTGACTGATCATAAAAATCTCAAATGCATACATTAACCCATTATGCACACACATACACTGTTCTATAGATCAAATAATCCAACACATCTAAGTAAATATAGGTGATGAAGTAAAAGTGAGACAGATAAATAAATAAATCCAAAAATGAGGTCATTCCTACATTTTTTCTAGTAATCTCAGTAAGCTAATGTGGTTCTCATGACTCGCGTGTGTGTGTGTGTGTGTGTGTGTGTGTGAGAGAATCTTGATCTTGAGCTGTTATATTATGAAGGTCTGTCTCATCATGTGGTTGTTCAGAGATTAGATTTACTTCTGCAGAAGGATACATATTGTGCATGATGTTGTTGCAGTGCCTGCTTTCATTTCTAGAACTGGAGCATGCTCTATATTGTCCGTCCTATTAGTTGTTGGTCATGCACTGATGCATATGTTAGTGTCGGGTTGTTTTGCTCAGCACAGCTGTGTCTGGAGCGTTTACAAGCGGCTCCCACGGGTGTCTCGTTTGAAGGTGCAGACTCACTAGTAGGCCTGTCGCAATAATCAATATATTGACTTGTGTACATGACCTCATTCATTTTTGGTGACGCAATATATCGCCCATTATATTTCCTTAAAAATTAATGTGTAGCTTGTTTTAGTTAGATGATTAAAAAGAGTTACTTGTGTTCTTATTCTGTCAAATCTGGTAGTCTAGACAAAATGATGCTGCTATTCCAAAAACCTGTGTTTCAGTCTCCAACACTGCTTGATTCACAGATGGGTTTGAGCTCTGAAGACAGACTGATGGGTGACGGTGGTTCTGAATCCGTCCTGGACAAATGCTGTCTTATCAGCTCTGTAAACAACTCCTGACGGCCCACACACACACACACACACACACTCTGTCTGTTTGCGTCTCACATGAGTCCTGTTAGCAGACAGAAATGTGAGTGTTAAGAGCAAAAATAGACGGCAGAGTGCCGGCTCTTATTTCGATAATCAGATTGAGCCGTTACTTAAGAAACGGGCAAAACAACTCGGCTCGTTTGTTGAAGAAAGCAATGCAGAAATAGACGACTGTTGTTCTTCATACTGGTTTGAGTTTTATGTTCATATGTGGTGCATGTGTAAAGGTCAGGCGGCGATAGAAACACCCGTCACACATTCATCCCCATGGAAACAGCCACGCTCAGTTGCCGTGGAGATGACAGGCGATGGCTGGGGAATGGGTGTGTGTGTGTTTGAGTAATGGGGTTTTTATGGAGATGCTGAAGTCCTTGAACAGGACGCTCGGCTGAGATTAGTTGCTAAAGTTTTTTTTTGATGATCTTAAAGTGTTACAGAAATGCTTTAGTTCCTGTTTATCGCAACAGCAGTCCAAGTTACTTCAAAACAATTAGGAATGCCGATTGTGTGTGTGAGTGTACTGGTTTATATATCCTGGTGGGGACTTAAACCTGAATACACACAGACTCATGGGGACTCGTGTCACGGTGGGGACCTAAATTGTGGTCCCCACGGGTACAAAAGCTTATAAATCATACAGAATTAAGTTTTTAGAAAATCTAAGGTTTCCTGTGAGGGGTAGGTTTAGGGGTAGGGTTGGTGTAGGGCAATAGAATATACGGTCTGTACAGTATAAAAACCATTACACCTATAGAGAGTCCCCACTTTTCACAAAAACGAGTGAGTGAGTGCGTGCGTGCGTGTGTGTGTGTGTGTGTGAGAGAGAGTGTGTGTGTGTGAGAGAGAGTGTGTGTGTGTGAGAGAGAGAGAGTGTGTGTGTGTGTTTGTGTGAGAGAGAGAGA
>NW_015507479.1:21009-35105 GCF_001515645.1 Sinocyclocheilus grahami | reverse complement strand
GAGAGAGAGAGTGTGTGTGTGTGTGTGTGTGTGTGAGAGAGCGTGAGTGTGTGAGAGCGTGAGTGTGTGAGAGAGTGAGTGTGAGAGTGCGTGTGTGTGTGTGTGTGTGTGTGAGTGTGTTCCTGTGAGATGTTCAAACACAATGGCCGTCATTCATTCACGTGAGCAGAACGAATTTCTGTGGAAAATCGGTGTTGCCTGAATTGTTGTGATTAATTGAATGAGACAATTTACGTGAGAATGATTTAAATACCATTTCCACAGCCTGTGTTTCACAAATAAAGCTCAGTGTTTTTACACAGAGGTCAAGTGTTGGGTTTCTGGTTTGAATATGTATGTGAATTAGGGCTGCGTTGTGTTGAAGAAAAACGCGATATGCTGTTGTGTTGGGGTGAATTTGACCTATACTTGATTAAGTTGCACGAAATACTGGTTAAACTGTTCGTTTCTGCTTGAAATTTGGTGAATATTTTTCAATTAGGGTCATGAATGTGCATGCAAAGTTTCAACACACAGATGTGTTTTGGAAAGGCTGTATAATATAATAAATAGATTTTGTATTGGGGTTCTGTTGACCCCCATTGGTTTGCATGCAATTTGCCAAAAATCAGTGCTTTAAAAAAACACAAAAAATCAGGTAAAGCAAACAGAAAACCTTCAGTGTAGCCTGGCAAACGCTAAAATATGAAATGCATGAGGACTTATTATAACATGTAAGACACTAAGCTTCCTCAAAACTGAGACTTGTCTTCGCAATTGACCAAGAAAGGTTTGCGAGAAGCGAGACATGAATTATGTCCTTGCAAGGATTTGAGAAAAAGGTCAGAGGAAGTACAAATAGCAATGAATGCTACTTACATTGAGTACAAATAATGTTAGATACTGTTTACTAGTTATCTGAATTTTTGACATTTAGATTTTTGGCAAATTACATGGAAACCAGTTTGGGGAAAAAAAAATCGAAACGCAAAAATTGCACTCAGTTTTTGAACATAAGATTAAATCATGTTATATGCAATACGGTAATTCTTTAAGTGTGTTTTAGATTCTATTTAAGTTTTTCTTCTTTGATGCCTGCAGGTGTGTTTTTGTAACTTAAGATTATTATTGCAAGCTGTTGTGATTTGCACATTTGTGATATTTTGATCATTTCTGTTATATTGTAGAGCCCTAATGTAAATATCGATACACCGTCGAGAACCTAAACGGGGTGTTTCAGGTTTGAAATGAACCTATGTGAGATTTTCAAGTATTCAGAGATGTGATGCTACTGTCCAGAAATTCACAAAGCGTTCATTTTCCGATGTTTTGGTCACAGGTCCGTGCTCTCCTCTCCGTCAGCCTCCAAGATAGATTCTCTCAGGAGTAAGGTGAAACTGCTGAAGCTGCCGCTGACCCTGTCGTCCAAATCCATCTCGGAGCGCAAGACTCGGCTGGGCGGAGCCACAGAGCGCTCCAGGGGCGGAGCTGGGGCCCACAAACCCCGCCCACCGGCCCCAGACATGGACAACGAGTCGCAGTACTCGGGCTACTCCTACAAGTCTTCACATTCACGCAGCTCTCGCAAACACAGGTACACACATCTGTGACCCTGCAGCACAGAAGCAGTGTTAAGTTGCTGGGGGATATTTGTAGCGATAGCCAACAATACATTGTATGGGTCAAAATTATAGATTTTTCTTTTATGCCAAAAATCATTAGGATATTAAGTAAAGATCATGTTCAGTGAAGATATTTAGTAAATTTCCTACCGTAAATATATCAAAACTTAATTTTTGATTAGTAATATGCATTGCTAAGAACTTCATTTGAACAACTTTAAAGATGATTTTCTCAATATTTAGATTTTTTTGCATCCTCAGATTCCAGATTTTCAAATAGTTGTATCTCAGCCAAATATTGTCCGATCCTAACAAACCATACATCAATGGAAAGCTTATTTATTCAGCTTTATTATTAACTTTAATTTTTTTATGTTTTTGAAAGAAGTCTCGTCTGCTCACCAGGGCTGCACCTATTTAACCAAAAATACAGTAAAACTGTGACATTTTATTAAAATTTAAAATAAGTTTTCTATGTGAATATGTAGTAAACTGTAATTTATTTCTGTGATCAAAGCTGTATTTTCAGCATCACCTCCAGTCTTCAGTGTCACATGATCTTCAGAAATCAGTATAATATGCTGATTTGCTGCTCCAGAAACATTTCTGATTATCATCAATGTTGAAAACAGTCGTGCTGCACAATATTTTTTTGTGGAAACCATGAAACATTTAGTTTTTTCAGGATTCACAGATGAATAGACCATTCATAGGAACATAATTTACTTGAAATATAATTTTATTTAAACTTCATAAATGTCTTTACTGTCACTTTTGATCAATTTTAATGGGTTGTGGCTTTAAAAAAAAAAAAAAAAAAAGTATTTCTTTCTTTCAAACTTCTTTAAAAATAAAAAAAGAACCAGAGAATGGTAGTTTCCATGTGGCTTCTTCACGTCTTTGTTTTAGTGTAGAGCGTGTTTGTCGTCTGCTCTGCTGTGTCATGTGACTCCTGGTGTGTCCCGTGTGTTTCAGGGACAGGAGAGACCGGCATCGCTCGAAGAGCAGAGACAGCAGCAGCAGAGGAGACAAGTCTGTGACCATCCAGGCCCCCGGAGAGCCGCTGCTGGACGCCGAGAGCACGCGCGGAGATGACCGGGTCAGCACACACAGCACAGGCTTACCAGAACAACAGGGAGAAGATTGTGTGTTTAGAAATAATGGATTAGTTACTCTATTACAGGAATGAGAATCACCATTGAGGATAATGCAAGTTACCAAAAAAAAACATATATATGATTTTATATGCAACTGACTTAAATGAAATATATAAATTTAGTTTGGATTTAATATGACTAAATATAAAAAATGCAATTGTAAAAATAAAAATGTGTATTTATATAATATAAAATAATTTATAGCATATCATATCATTTTAGTTTACAGTAATAATTTATTTTACATTACAACTGTAAATTTACAATACTACATTTCTGGCGTTCTTAATTTCTTAATTTTCAAATCTTTAAACATTGGGCAGAACACAAGCTTCTAATTTGCTGACAACAGTAGGTTTATGAGTGCTTTCTAATAGAAGTTTAAGGAAGATGCTTGGCCCAAATAGGTTTAATTTCCTTAAATCCCAGCGTTTGCGATTTGATAACAGCACTAACTAAGCCATATTGCAGCTTCTGTTTTATTTCAATGAATCGTGCACCTCCGGAATAAATGAGTGAATAATGTGATGAATGAAGTTAATAGAGAAGGTGTGTGTTATCTCAGCATCCAGCGAGCAGCAGTGTGGGTTCTGGACCACTACTACACTGATGTCCCAGTCTACAACCCTGCTTTACTCAACCTGCCCAAGTCCATCCTGTCGAAGAAGATGTCTGGATTCAAGGTGTACTCCCTGGGAGAAGGTACACCAAATATTTCCCATTTTACAGCCATTTTAGTCATCCTGGCTTGCTTTGCTTTCCAAAGTCTGTTTCTCAAATTCCGCTGATGAATGCTTGAGAAGAGCTGTTTGTTTCCAGTGGTCCTGACTTGTTTTCCTCTCCAGAGAACAGCACCAATAACTCGACGGGTCAGTCTCGGGCGATGATCGCCGCCGCCGCCCGCAGACGAGACAACTCTCATAACGAATACTACTACGAGGAGGCCGAGATGGACCGCAGGCTCAGAAAACGCAAGGCCAGGTCAGAGTCCAGAAGAAAAGCTCTTCCTGATAAATCCTAAACATCTGGGTGAATCTCACAAACTAAAGAAGTGAAAAAGTACTGCTCCGTTCATGACGATCTAATGAATGTATCAGCATTTAAGATGGAAAGTGTCTATGAAAATAATCAGTGCAGAAAATCTTGCATATGCATTTTACGTGTTTTTAAATTTGTATTTACCTTTTATTATTTGTAATTATTAAATTTTTAGTGCTGTCATACGATTAATCGCGATTAATCACATTCAAAATAAGTTTTTGTTTACATAATATATGTGTGTACTGTGTATATTTATTATGTATATAGAAATACAAACACATGCATGTAAGTATATATTTAAGAAAAATGTTTATATATTAAATATATTTATGTGAATATAAATATATACATGTTAATATTTTCAAAATATATACTGCATGTGTGTATTTATATATACATAATAAATATACACCGCGCACACACACATTATGTACACAAACTTTTATTTTAGATGCGATTAATTGTTTGACAGCACTATTAATTTTATTTGTATTTATTCATTTTATTTTATTTTTTATTATTTAATATTTATTATATTATTATTAATTTATATTAGTGCTGTAAAACGATTAATTGCATCCAAAATAAAAGTTTTTGTTTACATAATCTGTGTGTGTACTGTGTATATTTATTATGTATATATAAACACAAACACATGCATGTGTATATATTTTAGAAAATATTTAAATGTATATATTTAGCTTCATATAATTTATATCTAAATATATTTCATATATAAACATAACATATTTTTTCTAAAATATATACATGCATGTGTTTGTATTTATATATACATACAGTAATTTAAGATTAAACATTTAAAACACAAAAAAATATTTATATATATAAATTATTGTATTTATAATTTTTTGGAGTGAATAGTGACCTGGACATGTTGTCTGTGTAACTGCATGTTATTCTGATGTTCCTGACTCGTATATTCTGCGGAGATGATTTGCTCAGTTGTGTGTTCTCCTCCCAGACTGGTGGTGGCGGTAGAGGAGGCGTTCACTCACATCAAGAGGCTCCAGGACGACGAGGCGGCGACGTCGCCCAAGCACCCGCGTGAGGTGATGGACCCTCGAGAGGCGGCCCAGGCCATCTTCGCCCCCATGGCACGAGCCATGCAGAAATACCTGCGCACGACGCGCCAGCAGCCCTACCACAGCATGGAGAGCATCATCGCTCACCTGCAGTTCTGCATCACTCACAACATGACGCCCAAGGTCCGCAAACTCACCCTCTTCTGCATGATTCAGACAACCTATTACATGCGCACTGTATAAGCAGACTTCACTGTGCGCTATATCCCACAATGCAATGTGCTCAGCATGATCGGTCACTTTGTAATGTCAAGAAGTAACATCATTATGATTTTTAGCCTCTCTTTCTTGACTGAACTGCTGCAACTGAAGACATTTTTGCACCCAATTGGATTAAAATAACTAGACACCACTTGGTGGATTAAATGTGCAATGCAGTGAAATCATGAGACTCAAAAAACGTTTGGTTTTGAGACTTTAGTCTTTGCAACTTTACAGATCTTCTTTATGCACCAAGAGCTTGTAACACTCCAAAGAGAAAGAAACAATTGAAATCGCATCATATGACCCCTTTAAGTTCTTTCCTGCTATAAAAAAAATGATAATAATTGCGTCGGCACCCCCCTGTCATGCAATAATACTCCCACACTCCTCATAAACACTTGAAATGTGCCTATATAGCGATTTTATTATTATTATAAATAATAATAATAACAGCCTGTTTTGGTCATATTTACTATTAATTGCCCAGCTCCCCCGGTCCTTGATCTAGCACCTTTTCAGCACCTGCGTTTCTTAACTTTTATAAAGAATATCTCTTTGGTTTTGAGACTTTAGTCTTTGCAACTTTACAGATCTTCTTTATGCACCAAGAGCTTGTAACACTCCAAAGAGAAAGGAAAAATTGAAATCGCATCATATGACCCCTTTAAGTTCTTTCCTGCTATAAAAAAAATGATAATAATTGCGTCAGCACCCCCCTGTCATGCAATAATACTCCCACACTCCTCATAAACACTTGAAATGTGCCTATATAGCGATTTTATTATTATTATAAATAATAATAATAACAGCCTGTTTTGGTCATATTTACTATTAATTGCCCAGCTCCCCCGGTCCTTGATCTAGCACCTTTTCAGCACCTGCGTTCAAAATTCTCTGGCGCCGCCCCTGCAGAGAGATGACAGCTGTGTGAGCCTACCTGCGTCTGTGTCTCTAAACAATCCACCACGGTGCTGTAAAAGACTGATCTGTAGTTATCAGAAAAGTTTGTTTGTAGTTCTCGCTGCTAAAGGTGGCACAAACAGATTTTAAGTTAAAGGGACACTTCGTTTTTTTCTCATGGGTGATAGCAGGTGTTGGATAACAATTTTTATTTCGCTTAGATATGCACAATATATAAAACAAAACTCCTTGTTGAAGAATTGCAATACACATGCATTTTCATTAGCATATTTGTGCAACTACCTCTGAATGTGTTTTATAATCAATAGAGAACACACCTATAGATTTGATGTTAATATTTAGCCTACTTTTAATAAATGCATTACTAGAAAAAAATGCAGTGCTTCATTTTGCAGTAAAGTTGAACTGTTTGGTTAAGATAATTTTGTGTTTGGATGGCTGTGCTAATTGTTTTGAGTGCATTGCATTGGAGAAAAGTGTCAAATCAGTTGAGAAAAACTGTAAAAGTCAAGAAATCCTTGATTAATGTGAATATTTTAATTAAAAATGTCTCCACATGGTATTCAATAAAATTATTGGGTAACACTTTACTTGAAGGGGTGTGCATAAGACTGATATGACACCTTCATAATCATGACATGACACATGTCATGAATATGAAGGTTTTTATGCATGTTTATGACAACTGTCATTAAGTGTCATTCGCTCAGTTATGTCATTTGTAATGCAAATATTACATTATTTGACCTAACCCTACCCCTACCCTTATCCCTAACCATAGTCCATAACAAATACATCTCAAACAATGTCATCTTTGCATTAAAAATTACAGAACTGAGCGAATGACACTTAATGACAGTTGTCATAAATATGCATAAAAAACTTCATATTCATGAAATGAGTCATGTCATGATTATGTATGTGTCATGTCATGATTATGAAGGTGTCATGTCAGTCTTATGCACACCCCTTCAAGTCAAGTGTAACCAATTATTGTGCATTTAATCTATTAAGTTGGATATGGTAAGATTAAACTTAACAATAAAGTATCACATTTCAGCTATCGTTTTGTTAGGGTGGTTACACAAAATGTTATTGTACCCTTGCTTCTATCTTCCTCAATCTTCCTGCTTTCTAACAGCTTCATGTGGCCGTAAACATTTAATTTTAGCATGGCTTTAAGTTCTATGCATCATTAAAGTTTCACTTTCACCATTTCAACCGCTAACTCGCTTCCGGGTTTTTGCCTACAAATTGACGTCACAGTTCCACCACTGTATTCAGTCTTTGTGTGTGTGTGTGTGTGTGTGTGTGTGTTTAGAACTTATTTTAATGGTACAAAGCTTGGTATAGATGTTGGCACTTGTGTGAATATGAACACACACAAGCAAACATGAACATGACTCAAAAAGGATACAAATACATCTCAAACAATGTCATCTTTGCATTAAAAATTACAGAACTGAGCGAATGACACTTAATGACAGTTGTCATAAACATGCATAAAAAACTTCATATTCATGAAATGAGTCATGTCATGATTATGTATGTGTCATGTCATGATTATGAAGGTGTCATGTCAGTCTTATGCACACCCCTTCAAGTAAAGTGTAACCAATTATTGTGCATTTAATCTATTAAGTTGGATATGGTAAGATTAAACTTAACAATAAAGTATCACATTTCAGCTATCGTTTTGTTAGGGTGGTTACACAAAATGTTATTGTACCCTTGCTTCTATCTTCCTCAATCTTCCTGCTTTCTAACAGCTTCATGTGGCCGTAAACATTTAATTTTAGCATGGCTTTAAGTTCTATGCATCATTAAAGTTTCACTTTCACCATTTCAACCGCTAACTCGCTTCCGGGTTTTTGCCTACAAATTGACGTCACAGTTCCACCACTGTATTCAGTCTTTGTGTGTGTGTGTGTGTTTAGAACTTATTTTAATGGTACAAAGCTTGGTATAGATGTTGGCACTTGTGTGAATATGAACACACACAAGCAAACATGAACATGACTCAAAAAGGATTACTGGCCCTGCAAAATAGTTACACTTTTACTTTTTTGTGCTAAAAAATTGCTTAATTGGAAACCAATTTCATTTAACCATCTTACATTTTTGCAATATCAACTTCAAATTTGGAACACAACTTTAGATTTATGGCTTTGATTTTTTTTTTTGAGAGTAAAACATGTTTTCATTTGGAATGAAATGTGAATGATAACAACTTAAACTTGTTATTGATAGAGTTTTTTTTCTAAATAACAGTTTTTAGCATAACAAAACTATGAAAGCTGTAGGTCCAGTTTGGCTGAGGACAAGGACAGGATTTGTCATTTTCAAAAGTGTTTTTAATAAATTAAAAAATATCTGAGAACCTAATGAATGACATATTCCTTTACAGAACAACTCACAGAAATCAACCATCAGTCAGTTTGAGACATTGTTTGGATGTAATACTTTTTATTCACTGTAACAAGTCAAGGACAGATAACGTACATTTCTGGAAGAATGTCCCATTTACAGTCATTGTGCGTACAAGAGCACCAATCAAGTTCCGCGAAACGTCGTTTGTGTTCCACATCGGAACAACTTTGGGGTGATTCATTCATAATTTGCTGTTGTAAAAACAGATCGGAATATAATTTAAACACATGGACAAAATTCAAGCGTTAGTTTCATTTGCTGGTGGGCGTCAGTTGTTATAAAGTGGGTGATGAAGAGGAAGTGTCTCGTGCTTCAGGGGATTTACATGCCATCTTTTAGACTAGACAAATAGAGCAGTGCTTCTCAATTCCAGTCCTCGCCAACCACCGCTCTGCAAATTTTGCTCATCTCTCTTATTTAACACACTTGATTCAGATCAAAAGCTCGTTAGAAGAGAGCTCCATGCATGAACTATGTTCCGATTGACAGAGTCATGGCATATCCCTTGAAGTTTACTTCACTTTGAAACATTCATTCACGGATTTGCGCTATGCCGCTTCCTGCAGCATCTTAGCAAACTTACTAGAGAAGTGTTACATAATATACCTCTGTAAAAGAAAATACAATTCCACTTCTCAGTGCACTTATGGCCGAATAGAACAAGAGATACATACACAATGTGCACAGTGGGGGTGGGATGGTGTTAGTGTCGCGACTGATGTAGTTGCACTGGCCATCACATATTTATTTGCTTCCCTAGTAGTGTCTGTTCAAAACCACCAACACTTAATCTAATGCGCCTGTTCTTGTACTTTCCCCCACTCGTGAAATATCAGCTATCACAAGATACACAATGAAAGGAAACACGTCACACGTCACACTTCCCACTTTCTTCAAGCGAAGTGTTGTCGCACGACTCTGAAAGAGTCAGTTGGCTGTGTTTTTGGATAAGGAGTCCTACAATCAGGGGCGGCGTGAAGGAAGGTCAAGGGCTTCAAGGACCTCGTTGATTAACGCCGACAAGCCAACGAGCGATGAGTCTATGTGGAGTTGTGCTGCTGTGTATTGTGTGTATCCTTCAAGGTGAGTTTACCAAAATTCACTCTCATATCATGCAGAGTTGGTTGCGTTATTGTTACATAGTTTGATCCTGTGGAGGAGATTATTGGAGAATTTTTGAGAAGAAAAGAAAATGCCTGTCAGAGTGAGTGAGAAACAAAGAAAGTCAACCTAAATTCTGCTTCGTGGAATTTCCCTTTTCTGCGAAACAACAAAACATTTTCTTCTTACATATTAGAGCGTTCACCGTATCTGTGTTTATTTTTGCAGTGTGCAGCAGTGAGGAACATATTATTGGTTACAGTGGCCAATCAGTCATCCTGAAATCTGGAGCGGACAGATCATGGAATCTCACCAGAGTTCAGTGGTCCATTTATAAGAACACCACATACATTGCGAGTCTAAAGGATGGAGAAGTGTTTATATACAAGTTCTGGCGACATCAGGGTCGACTTGACATCAACAATGAAACGGGAGATTTAACAATCCGTAATGTGACAGTGGACGACAGCATGACATACAACGTGGCTTTGGTCACCTCAGATGGCACGCGGAAGCAAGATAAAGTTCATCTCACAGTTCAAGGTAAGCAGTCTTCGGTATAGTCAACAATCTACTTCTGCTTAATGACTGTCGGCCAGATTGAGTAACTGATATAACGCCCTGCAGAAAGTCTCAAGACTCCAGACATCCAGAAGACGCTTCATTCCCGCAATGACAGCCGGTGCAACGTTGCCCTCGAGTGTGTCGCATCTGGCCAAAATGTGAATTTGTCCTGGACGCCTGATGGCGAGTTCAACGGATCGTATATTTCAGGAATCCCAAATTCTGTTGACGCTTCGCTAGTCCTTTTCGCATCATTTAGTGGCAACAGACACGTGACGTTTACCTGCACTGCCTCCAGTGGTCAACAGACTGTGACCAGGCAAATGACAGTGGGGTGTTCAGGTGAGTTTCGTCAACAGATGTTTGCTTCTTTAGGATACTGTTCACTACATATTAAGAATTAAAGGATAGTTCACCCAAAAATGAAAATTCAGTCATTAATTACTCACCCTCATGTCGTTTCAAACCCGTAAGACCTTCGTTCATCTTCAGAACACAAATTAAGATATTTTTGATGGAATCTGAGAGCTCTCTGATCCTCCCATTGACAGCAACGCAACTGAAATGTTCCCAAGTCCAGAATCGTAGCAAGGAGATCGGTAAAATAATCCATGTGACATCAGGGGTTCATCTGCGATTATACGAAGCTACGAGACTACGACTTTTGTGCACAAAAGAAAAAAAAAATAACGTTTTTATTCAACAATTCATCTCCTCCGCATCACCTTGGTGCCATTTTGGAGAATATCCGCTGGACGTAAACAGCGTATGCTGTTCTGTGTCAAATCACAACAACGTAGGAAACAGATCCGGCGTGACGCAGCTGACACAGAACAGCATACGCTGTTTATGTCCAGTGGATTTTCTCCGATGCGGAGGAGACGAATTGTTGAATAAAGACGTTATTTTCCAATCCATAGAACGATGTTACCTCTCTAAATTTTCTTCTTTTCCGATAATCCGTTTAGTTTGCTTACACTATGCTGATAACACACGAACATCTCGGAGACGTCTGTTTGACGTCTACGTGTACAACTGCGAGATGTATTTTGTTGCTCATCTGCAATACGTCCATAATAAGACGTCTTTCCTATAAGATATCAAATAGATGTTTAGAAAATGTCTTTAAGATGTTTATGATTTAGAATGTATGTAAAACTGACGTTTGTACACAGCAGATGCTTTCCAGACGAAGCGATCTTTAACAGACATCTTACAGACGTACGTGTGTGGTAGGTTATGCAAAACAGTGTGTGTGAAGTAACTTTAATTATCAACGTCGCCAGATTTTTCAAACTGCTTGTACTCTTGGTGCATTTAAGTCCTCCTGGGAAGTACGTATTTACGATTTGGGAAGTCGTAATTACCACATCAGGTGCATTGAAGTCACTTTGGTCCGAGCAAGATTGTAATGTACATAAAATTCGGCAAAATTTCTTTAACCCTACTTTTAAAACCTGATGAATACAAATGTGCTTCGAGTGTGTTCTGCTTTGTTTTTATTCAATTCACGAACATTCTTTAAATTGGATTGTTGTTATACATGTCCAATCGTAATTATACAATTTAATGGTATTTTGCACATGCTAATTAGTTTGATTGTAAATGAAGAAAAAATATCACATTTAAATCCTTTTAACAAATTTACTTCAATACAGATGCTGCATAAATTGCACCCGACATGTTTTCTCACTGACAAAGAAAAAAATTAATTTGTTTTCCACTCGTAATATCGACTTTATAGTGGCATTCATGTGCGCTCAACTCATAAATACGATCTATCCAACATGACTTGAACCAAGTGTGCCACACACATCCTGAAAAGTGAAGCCGAAACATTTCAATCTCTAGATTAAATGAGTACCAACACGTCTATATCGGTCATAACTTCTGCAGTGAAATAGTGCGATCAGGAGTTAAACTCACTAGTGCGCTTGTGTCGAGGGCCCATATTTGCGTGCGCCATCAAATGAAATGTACTTTGAACAGCTGAGTTCAGCCATACGCATGCACTAATCGTGCCCATCAGAACGGGAATATACTTTGGCGTTGAGGTGTGAAAAGTAGACAGCGAAAAAATGTATGCAAAAAAAACAAAACAATTGGTGACATTTGAGCTTAAAACACATAAAACCTAGTGGCTGCTTCAACGCACAGCCATTCAAACCTTAAGCTTTTTTATTTTATCATTATTATTTATTTGTTTGTTTGTTTTATTTTTTTGGTAAAATTATTAAGTAACCGGGATTGTTGGAAGTTGTATTTTCAAACTTTGAAGTGTTGCTAACACCTTAAATTTGATTTACGTGATCTTAAAACTATTTTTAAATGTGACTTTATAAAACCTGCAGAAACCGTGATCATATAAAAAGGGCCTTTACTGACAGCAGAGTGAACAAAGAAACATTGTTTGTGACAGAAACAGCCAGTAACTTCACCGCACTGGACACTTTAACAGGGCAAGGCTGTTGAAAAGTGACACATGCAAATATATAAAGAGTTTTTTTTATTTTGTTTTTTTTCTAGAGGAGAAGCAGAAGTGTGAAGCCTGCACTGTTTGCAGTTCGTGCACTGCCTCTGTGATATGGAGTATTCTGTTTACAGCTGCCGTTTTGGGCTTAGCATATGCATTTACAAGAAATAAAGGTAACCACATATCTTGTAATCAACTTTACAATGCATGAACTTTATAAGCTTTATTAACTGTAATTGATGTTTTCTAGAGAAAATTATAGCTGCTTGCCCTGAAGGTCCCCTACAATTCATCCAGAATATAAAGTAACACCACACCACAGACATCACAGATGTAATGAACTCCGTTTACCACGGTACTTATCCTGGATATTTGTTTTTTTGAATCACCAGCAGTCCTGGCTCCTGTGGTTTTCAAGGGAAACAAGACGCGGCGTAAGAAGAAGAAAACTTATCTTGCATAAGGTTCAACTGAGCAATGATCAGCATGCGTGTTACTTTATGGAAGGGAACATCTGGCATTATGTTTGACAGTTTTTTAAAGAAGTTTCATTTGAAAGAAAACAATGTGCGGAGGTTGTGACTGTTGGTTTGACCTCATTGGATCCGGTCTGTGAAACGTGTCATCTGTCACCTGTGTCAATGATGATTTCAGGTACTTTATGTTGTTTGATATTGATGTTGTTTTAAAAATCCATTCGACCGAAAGATCTGAAAGTTTGTGCTCCTTCAGTTTGAGCAGACATGATACTTCTGGTACTGATGGCCTTTAAATCTTGACTCAGCATGGCAGCTTTTTTATTTAATAAATTGTCTAGCTTCTTTGTTCAAAAATGCATGTGAATTAAAATGGTCTATGTCATTTCTGGTTGTTATGATGAATTGTAGCAGTATGTGCTCAGTGTCACAGTATTCTAATGACACATTGTCATCGTGAGTGCTGTTTTTGTCTTGTCAATGGGAAGTGGTCAACGTTACCTAGAAATGGACACATGAGCTCAGTTTCTGCATATCTGGATATGAGTAAATACTTAAGAAACAGATTCCATTAAAAGGATATTCCACTGAATTTTAACACTTCTCCAAACTGCCCAGTGACTTTATTTCAGAATTATTTCAAAGTTGTATTTACATTGTGCTTTTCTTTGACTCATGGTCTCTTTACAGAAAGAAACAAAATACAAGCGAATATCAGAGTAAATTATTCTAACTGTAACTTTTATAACATGCTATTTTGGCCAAATGACAGCAGACAAAAAAAACCCTGAGTGCCCACATAACTCCAATACACTTTATAAGCTGTAAGTTTATATATATTTTTTACAATGCATTTACTGTCTCAGATGTGACTGTTTTAAAGGGGTCATATGATGCGATTTCAATTGTTCCTTTCTCTTTGGAGAGTTACGAGCTCTTGGTGCATAAAGAAGATCTGTAAAGTTGCAAAGACTAAAGTCTCAAATCCAAAGAGATATTCTTTATAAAAGTTAAGAGTCAACCAC
>NW_015507479.1:12080-20355 GCF_001515645.1 Sinocyclocheilus grahami | reverse complement strand
GAATTTGCCACTGATGATTCAAACGCGAGTTTTGAGCAGTGTAGAGTAGTGCTTGTTTGTCATTTCTCTGATCACAAATGCAGACAGAGTTTTATGTTTACGTGGCGAGATGCAACGCAACGTGTAAAAAGAGAGTATAAGTCATTATAATCCGTAAATATGTCCCCACTGGATGCAACAAATGCCTCGTTTATAATGGGTTTTCATGTTTTTGTCTCATCACACCGGGACACGGCATCATCACAGTATGTGAGGGGCGTAACATTTCCGTCACACGCTTGAGGTATTCGGCCAATCACAACGCACTGGATAGCTGGCCAATCAGAGTACACCTAGCTTTTCATACCGATGAGCTTTGTACAAATCAACGCGTTTCAGAAAGTTAAAATAATGTGTTTTTTTAACCTTAAACCGCATACACACATTTCATTACATTATAATGTTCTTTTTAACAATGTCATATGACCCCTTTAATGTTGGAAAACACTGGTCAAAAACCTTTTAACTCCACTGCAGCTTGACTTTTGCAAAATGCTAATAATATAATGACATATGCAATAGTCTTATATAAAACCACAATATCAAATTTGACACCACAGAGTATATATACAGTGTATATATACATATATATATATATAAATCCTGAAAACTATTGGCTTTACATCACCAGGTCAATTTATTTTGTCGTGAAGCCACTTGGAGCAGCACTCGCGGTTTTGTGTCTGATTCTCGAAGTATCAAGCCCATATATTCTACTTGTGAATATCATCTATAACCACAGCGAAAATAAATATCAAATCCAAACTGAATAAATATCACGTCCAAAACTGCATGTGTAACGACAGGTTCAACTGAGAGGTCAAATCAGGTCAAATATTCAAATGGAGCGTTCTAATGAAGGGGGTTAAAAACAACACAGAAAAAAAGCTTATTACTTCTAAATTATGTTTTTTGATGTAAAAATCTTGATAATGTTATAAGTGGACCTCAGAGAACAGTACAAAATAAAAAACAGAGACAGTTCATGACTCCTTCAAGAGTAGGTGATACCTTACATTTACTTTGTCTTTAAAAAAGTTTTAAATCTAACTTCATAAAACTGCAGAAACCGTGATCATATGAAAATGGCCTTCACTGACAGCAGAGTGAACAAAGAGACATTGTTCGTGACAGAAGAGGCCTGTAACTTCACCGCACTGGACACTTTCACAGGGCAGAACCACTGAAATGTGACACATGCAAATACATGAAGAGTTGTTTGATTCTTTGTGTTTTTTTCTAGAGGTGTGAAGTCTGCACCATTTGCAGTTCGTGCAATTCGCTGCGGTCGATTTGGTTTTAGCATATGTATTAACAAAAAATAAAGGCAACACACGTTTCTTACACGTGTTGTGAGTTCTGAAAATGTACGGGTGTGATTCGGTTCGGTTTATTCGGTTGCTTGACCTTCATCCTTCCCTCGGGTCATTTTGACCCAGAATTTTTCTTACAGTTTTTAAAAAAATTGAGTGTTAATCTGAGTGGTACTAGACTTTGTGACTTTTGTTCCACTTGAATTTGGAACACAAAAAATTGAGTGGGTCATTTCGACCCGACCATAGGAATGAATGGAATGTCGAAAAAACTGCGGGGGTTTTTTTTTTTTAAACGTTGTCACACTTGAACATGGATCACACACACACAAAAAAATTTAGTGGATTTAAGGACATTATGCCGGTGAAAAAAACCCCCAAACAATTCCTTCCCTTGCAGGTCAATTTGACCCCCCATAGGAATGAATGAAATATCGAGAAAAAACTTTTTTATTAGATTTTTTAAAAATACAAAATCTGACACAATCCAGACAAAATTTATATCCAAACGAAGAGCTAAGACTATAGAATACCTCCCCCCCCACACACACACATACATGATACATGCACACACATAGAGACACACTATAACACGCATGATTTAAAGGTAAACACCATAAATACAAATTTAATGAAATAAAAATCACCAAAAAAATCATAGAAAAACCCTACCTAAATATAAAGAAAAAAAAGTATAAAAACGGATCAATATAAGCTAAAAAAAAAAAAGTTTAATTTTAGGCCTTCGGCGAGGGAAAGATTTGTTACAAAACGCGAGGGAAGGGTGAAGGTTGAATAAAGGACTGACAGCTTTTTTGCTGTTGTGTGAATGTGAACTCTTAGTCAGGTTAGTGCCATCTGTGACCCTGGAGCACAAAACTAGTCATAAGTAGCACAGGTATATTTGTAGCAATAGCCAACAAAATATTGTATGGGTCAAAATTATAGATTTTTCTTTTATGCCAAAAATCATTAGGACATTTAAGTAAAGATCATGTTCCATGAAGATATTTTGTAAATTTCCTACCCTAAACTGTATATCAAAACTTAATGTTTGATTAGTAATATGCATTGCTAAGAACTTAATTTGAACAACTTTAAAGGCGATTTTCTCAATATTTAGATTTTTTTGCACCCTCAGATTCCAGATTTTCAAATAGTTGTATCTCAGCCAAATATTGTCTTATCCTAACAAACCATACATCAATGGAAAGCTCATTCTAATTTTGAAAAATTTACCCTTATGACTGGTTTTGTGGCCCAGGGTCACATATTTAATTTTTGACAGGAATGAAAACGAGGCTGTGATAGAAGCACAGTGCGTTCAATGGATTGCACCGTTGTTTGACAAGATACAGATTATTCAGCTCTCGAAAAGTCTTTCTGGAAAAAAATAATAACTTGAATAACTTGAAAATAATGATCTGATCTAGGACCTTTATATAATGCGTCCCATAGTCTATCCCTCACATCCTGGCGCCTAACCGGACTAAAGTCTATGATGATTGTGAGACGACTTGAGTTTTGGAGTGACGGCTTCACTCTTCTAGTGTTATGTGAGGAAAGTTTTAAGGACGTAGGTGGCGGCTCAAAGGTGTTCTTTCCTACACAGACAGAATTACATGATATTAATCTCCCTCCCAAACTGAGGACACAAGCAATTACAATATTCCAGCTGTGAACATGCTAAACGTGTTTAAATACCTTAAAAAATGCAGAAACTATACATGTTTATTCTCGTTATGTTACAGATCCACTAGATTTGTAGAACAGACAACTGTAGAGTGTGATGGAATGATGTATGATATAAAGAAGAAAAAAAAGCAACTTCAAAAACTTCTTCACTTAAATACTTCAATCATGTCAAAGAGTCATTCACACAGACGTCTCGAGGTTAGATGATTTCAGTCATCGCAAAACTGTTTTGGCGCTAAACTGTTTATGTGCAAAGCCGACCTCATACGTCATCCGCCCAGAGCTGCTTCCGTTTACAAGTGATTATTACGTTTTGAATATGGATATTTTTCTTACAAAAACGCATCGATTCGCTACAGGAGGCCTTCGTTCACTCCCCGGAGCCGTGTGAGACTTTTTTTTTTATGGATGGGCGATTTTTATTTAACTTCTTTTGGACTGATGCATGAGTGGCACCCACTGAGTGGCATTAAACAGCTTGAAAGATCAAAGACAATTTTTGATATAACTCCGACTGAATTCGTCTGAAAGAAGAAAGTCATATACACCTAGGATGCCTCGGGGGTGAGTAAAACACAGCCTAATTTTCATTTTTGGGTGAACTAACCCTTTAATGCATATCAATAAGTGATACTAAGCAATTTTAAGTATTTGTCATATACAGAAAAGTGTGTAGAAAAATACATACATTACCATTCAAAAGTTTGGATTCAACAATGATTTTTAAAGAAACTGTAAGATACGTTTATTGAGCAAGGATGCATTAAATTGATCAAAAATTAATCAGAAGAGTTCTATTTCAAATAATTGCATTTCTGTTGAACATTCTGTTTATCAAATAACCATGAACAAATAAAATGTGTCAGTTTCCACGAACATATGAACTGTTTTCAAGAATAATCAGAAATGTTTCTTGAGCAGCAAATCAGAGTGATTTCTGAAGGATCATGTGACTCTGAAGACTGGAGTAATGATGCTGAAAATACAGCTTTGACCACAGGATTAAATTACATTTGAACTTATATTCAAATCAGCTATTTGAAAATGCAATAATATAAATACAGCCTTTCTGAGCTTAAAAGACCTCTTTCAGAAACTTTAGAGAATCTTACTGAGCCCAAACATTTGAATGATAGTGTGCGTAATGTAATATTGTGTGTTGTGCACACAAAACAAATCTCCTTTATAAAAAAGTGTTTCAACATGATACATTTAATACACAGTGCATTTAATGCAAGAGTTCAAAGGTCCGCCGATGCAGCCAATAATACATATGGAAGGCTGGTTAACCAGATCCAGAAATGAGAGGACAAAATGCTACATGAACCGTCTGTCTGTGTCTCACTCACAGGACTTCCTGGTAAGGGGAGGAAGTGTTGGCGCTGACCGCAGGGTGACGCTGATAGTTAATTTTGTCATACAGGGTTTGAGGCTGCAGAGGGAGTAAATGTGTGACGTTACAACATATTCCACAGAAGTGCTTCGCAACAGAGCCGTCAGCTTCTCCAAACATGCAACAAAGCTGTTCTCAGTCTCACTATCTTAGCCTAATGTGGTATGCACAGTAATTATGATTTTGTTAGTAAATACATGCTATGAGCCTTATTTATAAGCAAAAAAAGAAGACAGCAGGAATGGAAGTATTCATTATGTATGCATGCAAGTACTCACCAAGTTTTGTGAGAGTTTTTTGTCGTCTACCGTTTCATAAATGGACATCCCGTTTGCAACACTTTCAGAGCGTTTCTGTAATATAGATTCAATTCGGTTATCTAGAACTGCATCTCCATTTCTATGCCACAAATTAGGTTTGTATGCATCTAAAACAGTTTATATGTGTCTAGGAAGTAGAGGCGTACAATTAAAAAAATGTTTAATAAAATAAACAAAACCCTTATTTAATTTTTTTCCTTGTGAAAAAGAGATTATTGGAGCATGTTTACTACGTCAATTTGATTTAATTCAATTATGAAATTTACTAGCTGAAAACCTATTTTGTTTTTGCTCAGAAATTGCTAGTACATTTCACAAATAATTACAAAGAAATGGCAAGCAACACACTGCATAAAACATGATTTTTTTTAAAGTAGGAAGATTGAGATAGCATTTTCTTGTAAAACTTACTCAAAAAGTCTTTATTTTAATTACAGCTTCGAAAAATGATTAAAGTCTTTTTTTGCAGAACCACATGAACCTTAAAAAAGCAGATATATAGACAGAAATGAGCCGCTCACCTTTGCCGTGGCATCAGCGTTCACGTCTTCGTAGACTGTAATACCAGCCTCACTTTCTCCTTGTCCTGAAAGTGTGTGAAAACAGCTGTATAACTATAACTCCTGCACGGTTTGTGCTCATTCACACGCGTTCAACACACCTTTAATGTTCCTGCACCTGCAGCACACGGCGAGCGTTCCACTGAATATGACGACAACAATGATACCGACGCCTACCGCGATCAGCACATACTTCTGAGGAAAACCTGCATCTTTGCACCAAATTGCATAATTGTTAGTGCTCTTTATAGATTTCAGAGCAGGCTATAACATTTTTTTTTAATCAGAGTATTTAAGAAGTTTAATTTATTGCAGAACCATACCTGATGAGATACTTGAATCGTCCGGTTTGTCTGTGCAGACTACAGTCTTAGTAGCATACTTGACACCGAGGGTGTTGTTGGCAGTGCAGGTGAGTGTAGTGTTTTCTGCTAGACGGAGGCTGATATTCAGGTGAGATCCTTGAGTCTGGATCTGATGACCGCTCCAGCTGTAGGAGAGATTCAGACCAGCACCGAACGCCAGACACCGAAGATGAAACATGCAGATGTCCTGCAGCCGGGTAACACTGGACTCAATCTGTACATCTCTGATGAGATCTAATGGAGAATAATATGCAAAAGTACTTATATTAGCATACTGATTCCTTCATAAAGGAACTATTTAACTTTAGTTAAATAATCATGAACATATTCAACATCAGTTCTTAAATGTGTTGTTTTAGAATTTGATATGTGCATCCTAACAGCTTTGACAGAATAAATATCAAGTAATTAAACTCACCATGAACATGCAGCACAATGAATTTTGTTTCATATTGTTTAAATTTATCTTCTGCAACAATAGAGAATCTTCCAGAATCCTGGAGTTTAAGGTCTGCTACTGTTACACTAATATTGTTCTTATTCATCTTTAACCGTTTGTGAAATAGTCCAGGTGTAACTTTTTGGAAATCCTCTTTTCGATACTCAGCAAAAAGAGTATCATAATATTTCCACAGCACTTCAAGACCATATTTTGGATAATCAGCTATTAATTCCAGTGAGTCTCCAGCAGCTTTGTGCACAACCTCTGCATCTGGATCAACACACGACCCTGCAATACAGAACAGACAACAAAACATGGCTACATACTGTCACAAATGCATGCCATATTTTATGCATTTAACATAAGACAACGTTTCCATTAAAACACTTCATTATATCAGCTTGACAACACCAACAAAACGCATGAGAAAAAAAGCAACAGAAAGTCGACAAATAATAAATCAACCATCAAAAGAAGCTCCCAGAGTATGCGTTTTAGATGTTGCTATCAGCACAGAGCATCTCACACGTCTCACTATGTCTTTACACTCCTGTCTTCAAGAGGACAGCTCCACAGCAACATCAGCATGAAAAATAACACTATTCCCACCAGATCTGGATGCACATGGTCTTTGGTGTTTATAATATAACTGCAGTGCACGGTGACTCCTGATCTGTGTTTGTATTTGGTAACTTGTGCCCATTCATGCTCTGTGAGGAAGTGTTTCACAGCAGCACTTTCACCCATCACACTGCGATTTTTGTTTCTGCATGTGTCCATTTTAATTTTAACGTCTTAATTTTATTTTCTCATATCCGCTAATTTACTCTCCTTCAACAGTTGCATCTCTTTTCGCAAGTATTACACGTTTTTGCCATTTTGGTGAAATAATACCAAATGACAAGTCAACATTAAACCATATGTTTTTTGATTATGGTGAATTCAGGTACATTGGGACACAATTTGCCATTGAAATGACTAGAAAAATGTCCCCCAATTAACCTGATTTCACACTGTACTGCTGGCTGCAACAGAAAAACACTCTATTACAACTAGCCACATTCTCTAAACGATAAGGCTTGAGGTTTCCTGAGTCGAACAGCCTTTTCTCACAGATGAAACACTGATATTACCTAAACATGCATGATCATTTACCTCAAAAATTAAAGTCAAAATACAGCTATAAACATGCATTATATATAATTTTGTATTTATTAAGCAAACATCGTTCATTTCATATACTATGCCCTTTGGAATCAAGAGCATTGTATATATTAGCATTACATACATGGAAGCAAGAGCAGTTTTCCAGATGCACATTCATTCCCCACACATACATAAGTGTCCTGTCGGCTAAAACCTCCTTAGTTCCATCCTAAACATAAACATATTTAATAATCATTTGAAATATTCATATTCATTCCCTATACAGGAATAACTGCTGGATTTCTCGAGTCACTCACCTTGGAGAAGGAAAACCAGGAGAACTCCTAAGATGGAGCAGCGGGACTCTTGAAAGACGTTCATGTCCAGATGTTTAGACGACAGACTGAGGCATTCGTGACGGCAGATACAGCGAAACAGAAGAGACAAAAACAGACTTCCTCACACCGACTGCTATGCATCTCAGTTTGTGCATATCTGCACAAATAACAACACACAAATGAGCTTTGGTGACGTGACCTTTAAGAAGCGCCTTCTGAAAGTTGTGCTTGAGGTTTAGGGGCTTTCTGGTCTCTAAATTAGTTTGCACCTCCCATTAGGGTCAAGTGCAAGAGCGCAGGCATTTCATCCACCAACACTGCAGTGTGCGGGAAGTGAAGGTTACACATTTACACGCACAGTGCTATAAATGACCAAAAGTACTGGATGCTCATCAGGGAGCAAAAGTGAAGTGAAACCCTAGAGGAACAAGGAAGTTTTAGAAAAGAGAGTCTCTTTGTTAAAGGTCCTGATGTGTCAGAGTTTAAACAGCCAGCTTCATTTGCTGATGGAGCTGTGAAAGAACAACATTAGTTTGCATATTGTGACCACAATGTAACCAGACTCATGTAACCACATGCGCACTGGGTGCCAGAGCAAAGCGACTTCCTCATCATCTCGCATCCAAACGAGAAGGCGTAAAAAAGTACATTTATTCAATGCACA